>NC_086331.1:107940660-108243160 GCF_032445375.1 Bacillus rossius redtenbacheri | reverse complement strand
TTTAATGACAAGTAACTGACATATTTCTGACACTAATTTTGAGGTTAAATATTATTTTTTAAAAATTCTTAAGAGTGAAGTCCACATCTATTGAATGTCCGCATCTACTGAATTTTTTTGTTGGTCCCCTGAAAAACGATAGATAGAGGTTTGACTGTATACAAAACGGTGCTTACCCAAAATAAATGGAAAATTGCTAAAATGATACCTTTACACAAAAAAAATAGCAAGCCAGATGTATCTATAGACCCATATCACTTTTGAATGGCTTTGCCAAGTGTTTTGATTATATAATTTTTCAGAATCTTAGCTGAAATTAAAAAAAAATTGGTTGTCTGTAAAGTCGGTTTACGGACGATAGTTTAACATGACGTCATAACAAAACATTGATGAAATGATTGCATATTTTTATGAATAAAATTGAATCATTTTTATTTTTTATAATAAATGAATAAATACTTGAAATTATACTAGTAATCAGATTGTTAAAATGCAAGAATAATTAACCTTTATTACCGAAACTGTTGTAATAAGCAATGAAAACCACATTAACTTTTCATTTCACTTTATAAACAGTCTACGAAACAGTTCACGTGTAGATGACTTGTAATTAATTTTAAAAACTGGCGTTTAGCTATAAAGTTTAAATATAATTATGAAAAAGTTTTCATATAAATAAACTGTAATCAAATATCTATCATCAATTATATGAATCACCATAATTTTTTAGTCAATTGTAACATAACCTATTATTACTGCACTCGCCGACAGCGTAACGGAACACAGCATAACGGAACAATGTGCTTAACGGGACACTTTCGTGCGTGCAGCCAGCGTTCATCGATTTATTAGACGTTACGTCAAAAAAAAATAACCTTCTATGAACAATATTAATTCTGAAATACGAGTATCAAGTTCTGGTGTTCCTGAAAGGGGGTACTTTATATTGCCCTTATTATTTAATATTATTGACGTGACAACGTCTCATAAATCGATGAACGCCGGCTGCACGTACGAAAAAGTGTCCCGTTATGCTGTGTCCCATTTCGCACATTTTCCTGTTACGCTGTATTTATTCTTTTATTATTAAAAAAAAGTAGCATCTGTCGGCGAGTGCAGTAATAATAGGTTATGTTAGATAATTGATTACAGTTTATTTATATGAAAACTTGTTCATAATTATATTTAAACGAAAAGTTAATGTGGTTTTCATTGCTTATTACAACAACAATTTTGGCAATAAAGGTTAATTATTCTCGCATTTTAAAAATCTGATTACTAGTATAATTTCAAGTATTTATTCTTTTATTATTAAAATAAGTAGCATCTGTCGGCGAGTGCAGTAATAAAAGGTTATGTTACAATTGACTAAAAAATTATGGTGATTTATATAATTGATGATAGATATTTGATTACAGTTTATTTATATGAAAACTTGTTCATAATTATATTTAAACTTTGTAGCTAAACGCCAGTTTTTAAAATTAATTACATGTCATCTACACGTGAACTGTTTCGTCGACTGTTTATAAAGTGAAGTGAAAAGTTAATGTGGTTTTCATTGCTTATTACAACAACAATTTCGGCAATAAAGGTTAATTATTCTTGCATTTTAAAAATCTGATTACTAGTATCATTTCAAGTATTTATTCTTTTATTATTAAAATTAAAATGATTCCATTTTATTCATAAAAGTATGCAATCATTTCAGCAATGTTTTGTTATGACGTCATGTTAAACTATCGTCCGTAAACTGACTTTACAGACAACCAATTTTTTTTTTTAATGATATATTACTAAAGTACTAAAACATTCTCATGGCCTTCTGTTTGCAGATGACTTAATAATTTATACAAAAATTACTTCTTGGGACGATTGTGTTTTACTCCAATATGACGTAAAAATTCATTGGCAACTGGTGTTAAATTGAATCTTGTTAATCTCAACTATGGGAAAACTACTATAATAAGTTTTACTAGAAAATTTCATCGTATTAATTTCAAATATAATTTTGTGATTCTAACATTTATCAAGAGAAAATCACTTGAAGATTTAGGTCTCACACTTGATTCCAAATTAATTTTTAATAATCACGTTAAATCTATTACCCCTAGTGCTAACAGAACAATTGCACTTATCAAATATATTTCTTGTTTTGCCACTAATTCTGATTCAATAATATGTCTTTATACAGTAGACTTCGGATTATCTGGGGTAAAGACTGGTAATAGAGCTACCGATAACTGAAAAAACATGGTTAAAGCAATGTAAAAAAAAAATTATTAACATTTTTATCCAGATTATCTAGACAAAACACGGTAACACCCGCCCCTAGAAGTAATGTCCTAATTCTGTACAGTAAAACAGAGCACTAATCAAAATAATTTGTTTTCCAATCAGGTAAGTACATTGCTGACTACCATTTTAATCAAGACATACTCCTGTTAAAATTAATTTACAGTACTACCATATACATATGTCTAAATACATTTGAAGTACACTGAAATAAATGTTGAATAACAATTTTGAGATTAAACAACAAAAATTAAATTTAAAAATTCATGTACCTACCGCATTGTTTTCAAAATAAGGCTTGGACATAACATTCATATTTCGGCACTACCAACATTTCTGAGCTACAAAATAATAATGTTTTCGACATAGGAGATACAGTTAAGTTATAATAACATTTAAAAAAACATAACTTAACACTTTCTATGATTAGAAAGATTATTTAACCTGTTTACATAATTCCCAACTCTGTTTTTTAACAAATACACTTCTGCCAGGATTTGCCACTAGCGCGTCCTAGTACGTGTAAGGTAAACTGCCCCTGAAAGCTTCTGGCTTTTCTCTCTAGAGCTGCTGCAGACCTAACTGATGCAGGATGGCAGAATATAAACGTTGGATGGACCACTCGGGCATCATCGGTAATAAATATGCAATGAAGGAAGCGAATAGCTATTGAGGAAAGAGAAAAATATTGTTTGTTGAGTCATTATTATCAATTTGTTGCATTACTAATTCACTGCAGTGTATTTAATGCTACACAAGTGCCGTTGCCATAGTGCGTGCACGGAAATTAAAAGTCAAAAATTATTTTTGTTTTTATGGTTTATGGAAGTGAAATATGGCACAGTTAACTTGCAAACCGATATCCTACACACAGATAATTGAGAGTCTACTGTATGTCTTTGGTTAGATCCAAATTAAAATATAATTTCATTATTTCGAACAATTTAAGTAATTCTAACAGTCTCAAAATGACAAAATTCAAACAAAATTAATTTATATAATAAACAAAAAAAATTCAAATTGTAAAATATATGCAATTACTTGATTGAAAAAACTGTCAAAAAAGTTCCTACTTTTAATCATGCTATAATTCTCTCTTGTGTTATATTAGTAAAATAAACAATATTTTATATAGATTAGTAAATAATGTTAACAAAATTTATAGTATTTTTTCCATATAAGAAAAAGAAAATGTTTGTTGATTAAATGCCAACAATAATCTACTTTAGATATTAATCAATAGATATTAGTTTTAAATTTTTAACACAACTTCAAGCTAGCTTTTTATTAATACCTGTGTACTGACCAGTAATTATCTTCACAGTTAGATGTGTAAATGAAAATGTAATGAATTAGTTCTCATTGTTTTAGTTAATTGCTTGATTTAATTATCATTTTTTGTTCTACTGTATATTATGTGTGTTTTTGTCTATTTTTTTTGTTTTATGTAATCAATATTTTGTCAATTATTTATCTTCATTTTTTTCCTTGTTTGTTTTTAAGTAAGGTGTCTGCCACTTTGGCCTTATGCTGTGGGTAGACATGAAACAATTTATAAATAAATATAACAGTATAAAAATCATCCATTTTTCCTCCGAGGTAGTTTTACACAGCAGGCAGCCATGCCTACCTCTACAAACCTGCCAACATACTTGAGAGGGAGGTAAAAACATTTCCTGCTCCATGAGTGTGCTCACGTTTTCTATTTCTGACCCCGTACACATATTTGTAACAAGACACCTGGTACACATTTGGCACTGTAGGAAACATGAAAAATTAAGGGGGGGGGGGGATTATTTTATTTTGAATGTTGTTAATTAGTCCCCCAGAATACTTTGTAATACAAAGGAAGGTCAATGTATGAATGTGAACAATTTGGTGGTTTGTGTACAGGTGGAATGCAACATAGAGCAAACAGTGAAGAGGAAATAATAATGCAAATTCTCTGATCGGAAAGAAAACCCAGATATTTCCAAGAAGCCACCATAGTTTTGATAATAAAACATTTTCTATAGTAACACATGCACCTGCATAAAAAAGTTCCAAATTAATAACTTATAATTACTACTTTTACCATCTATTATAAAACCACATATGTAATTCAGCACAAAAATCCTCAAGATTTTGTACATTTTAAATTCAAGTGATAAATATTGTTTCATGTTATGATACCCATTTACAATAAGTGTTAAAACATTTGACATAAAAGTAAGCTAAATTCAAACAAGGAAACAGTAAAAAAAAAGTACTTTACAACTTACTTCCTATCGCTGTCATTCAATATGTTGACAACCAAGTTCAGTCCTTGTGCGCAGAATTCTTCGACCCAACTGAGAGGATTGTTGGTGAGAGCAATGCGCAGAGATTCAATACACGCGTATTTCTTGTTGACGCTCAGATCTGCTTGGTTCAGGTACTGGATGTAGTCTGCAGGCTTCACAAATTTTTCCTGTTCAAATAAAACAAATTTTTGTAGAAATATGCAAAAGTTACTGTTACTGCACTCTAGTAAACTCAGTTGTAATGATAAAAATATTGATTGCATGATCCATTCAAATAAAAATCAGTTTATTCCTCACTAAGTTACTTTCCTTTCAACTGTTAGGTGATATAACACTGTGCACATGTAGATGTAACATATTTAGATGTTATTATTACTGCTGTTTTTATTTTGGGTTCTATATGTGCCTTACCATTCATATAATCCTGAGGAATGTTATTATTACGATTCTTAGCTTCTAAATAGTGTATGTATTTTTATTTAATTTACATTTAAATATCGCAACAAATAATCACCTTATGGATTATGGTGCAACCATTTTTTGACACTTTATAAACACATCATAATGTTTACAGTAATAAGTCATGCCTATTTTTAAATGTTAAGTAAATTATCACAAACTTATTCAAAAGTTGACCATGATATTAGGGTTGTACAATAGGTTAATAACTATATCTGGGAAATGTAACGATTAAGCAATTTTAAGTGAAACTTCTTTGCTGAGGGGGTAACAATTTTCGAATGTTAGGAATATTCAGATCGCATGAGAGGAAATAGCTAGGTATGTGGTGGGGGAACCAGGAGAGGAGGGGAGCAGTTAGGTACATGGTGGGGGAACCGATAGAGGAAACGGGAGGGAAAGGTAGAAATGACACAGCATACTTGCTCGCTCACTTGCTCTATCGTTCTCGCGCACTTTCATGTGCGTGGTTGTTTCTTGGGGGTGGACATCATGCTATCCCCACTTCCGGGCCCTTGGCGTGGTCGGTGATCGCTGGAGCAGCCTTGAGCATGCTCTACGTGGTGGCATGCGGCTCAGGTTGAACCCTGCCATGCTGCAGGGATAGGCGGGTCACGGCGGTAGGGACCCGCCTGCGCCTGACGCCACCCCGACTTTAGGAAGTATTTGAGCAGAGGGCACCACAACGGGGTTTGAGCTTATTGTTTTGCACCATGCCACGGGGCATATTCGAAAGAAAATATTGTTCTTTCATGTATGTACTATTAATTTAACTACTTGGGTAAATCAGTATTGTTAAACAGTGTTATATGAGTAATGTTTTAGCTCTGTAATTAATATTTCTGCTGGAATATTGCTTTTAATGCTTTAGTTTGACATGGGTAATTATTTATCACAAATTATTATTTGATTAACTAAATCACACACCATATTATAGTTACGAGCCCACGAGTGTGTAAATATGTTAAGTTCAACTAAGAGGCGAAAAACACAAATTAATTCGCCTCTCATGATGATACTTTATTAATGCCAGAGCACATTTATTTTATAAACTGCATAAAACAATAATAAAAACATGGATACTGGACGTAAAACACAACACATAATGAGGTATCGAGGAATGCACAGTAAAGAGCGCAACTCGCTGTCTCACTTGCACCTACTGATGAGTATTGCCACGCGCTCGCACATTTAAGTTAGTCTGGCTGATTGTTAGAACAATCAAAACTGTCTGGCAACTGAGGAAATATATTTTTATAATTACAGTAAAAACATATATAAAAATTAGCTTTTATACTATAACGTAAGTACAATTATATTTAATTGAAGTTTAAGGGTGTCTGGCGAGGGGTTGCCACTAACTATACTAATTGTCTGGCAATGGGATAGAATCATTTTATAGTACTATCCAGAAGAAAATATGAAAATATTAAGTTATATAATTAAATGAATTAAAGCTGATATATTACACATCTTTGTTACATGTTACCTGCCAAAGCCACTATAATCTAAACTTCATAGTAGGCCATCGTTTCTACTGGTGTAAGGGGCATGCGCTGATTACTTTCAGCTTTTATAAAATAACGAAGGTCTGACGGCCACGAGCTCTTAGACTAAAAGTTACATACACAAAGATTGTTTGAGTATAATATTATGTGCATTTAGATTTTTATAAGTTTTTTGCAGTTGTTAAGGAAAGTATTTTCTTTTTCACTTTTTTTACTGTAACTTTTCAATTAAATGTTATGTTCATTTAAATGTTGTGTGTCCCTGTGAGTGCTGTGTTGTGATTGGTCAGTGAGGTTTTAACAACCCAGATTACAGCCTTCCTCATACAATCCAGTAATAATAATTTGTTATAAATTTTTTTGTCAAATTTCATGTTAGATGTAAATTTTTTTTTCCTTTCGAAGTTATTGTGAACGTAATCTCCGGGTTTATTGTTTTCATTTTTAAAATTTAAGTTTATTTTTTAAAGTATTTTTTTTGCGGTCATATTTGTGTGGGAAGGCGTGCTGACATAATTCTCCTTCGTTTTTCCACGACAGAGGCTTTGTTTCACACGCTAGGCGTGTGAGTCACGGTCACAGGAGTGTGAGAAAGAGACAAAATCGCTGCATCGTGGGAACAGAAGTAAGCATTTCGTGGAAGCCTCTGTTGCCATGCTTCGCAATTGGCTGAAAATTACGTCAGTGAGCCGAGAACACTGCCCGCACAAAGGGAAGGAAGGCTGTAAAATTCAGTCATTGTCCGAGCACCAGGCCGAGCGGTCGTTCGGGCGGCGGGCCGAGCAGGCCGTGGCCGGGCGATGGCTCAGTGCTTTATATATATATTTTTAGATATATTTAATTATTATTTATTCTGTTTGGAATATGGTGTGATTTTTACATGAATAAAAAAAAAACAGGCAATCCCTCGAAGATTGAGTAATAATTTCATGACCTGCTATATGACTTGTATGTTCCACTCATTACCCAATTTTGAGCTAGCCGGAGGTGGTGAGTGGTGACAAGGTCATGCACCTGCCTCTTCCTTTTGTGGTAGATGCAACTTCGTAGCCTCATAGTTAGTTGTCACTTGGGCATCTGCAAGAGTAGCTGTGTTAAGGGGCAGCTTGCCAAATTGAACATATACTGTACAGTTGAGAAGAATTTCACGTCTGTGGTCCGGACAGTGCTGAGGAACATTGTTTTGGATATTTTTAATTAGACGTTTTCGACCACAGGAAGTAGAGTAGGCCCAGTTGGAGTGGTTTTTGTAAATCTGTGGCCACACCGAGCAGACAAAGATCTGTTGGCCCTTTTAACTGTGCATTGCAAGCGATCGCAGGATTTTCGTTAATGAAGTGTGAATAAAATATTGTGCCCAAATGATGAACCAATTTTATTTTAAGTTTTGTTTGTCTACAGGTTTAAGTTGTTTTCAGAGTGTAAATGCTACTGTGTTGTAAAATGGTGGCTGTGTTCAATGTTTGCTAAAGAGAGAAATAAATCAACAAACTTTATTCGTGACTTAATTTATTTATTTGAGGCAATCTTCAATGTAAACAGACATAACCTCAAAAAGTAATATTCTATACAACTTAAATTCTTCTTAGCACCCAACAAATTTTTTCAAGTGGTTTTTTTTAATGTATGTGTAATTCAGACCAATTGTGATATAGCTGTGTGAGGGGGGGGGGGGGGGGGAGGAGGAGTTTGGGTTGGCACAAGGCATAGTAATATTTGTAAAGTATGCCTTTTTCCTGATACGTTGACATCATAGTGTTCTTGTGAGTTAGCTAATTGTTAACATGCTTATGAACAGGATTATTTTTTACAGTAGAACCCCGAATTTACATTATCACTTTTAACATTTTCCCGTTATTTGCACTATTTTATTTCTGTCCCGTTTTAACCTCATTTGACACAACGCAATAAATTACCCTTTGATACAAACGCATCTACAATCTGCTTCCCGCAATTTACGCTATTTGTTTATGCTATACCTACATAAATTCGTTATTCCTATGTTTGTCATGTACTTTGTACATATGAAGATAGTACTTTAGTTTGAAACAACCAAATCCAAAATGCTGTAGCTCCTGGATTTTTCAATGTGCTCTTCAATTAAGAACAGTATTGACATGCTGCCAACACTGGCATAATAATTAAAGACATTGAGAAAATGTTAGCACACTATGCTAGTCCTTCAGTTTATAGGAATCCTGACTGTCCATCAGTTAAGTTAAGCATACAGTATTATGCACAGTTTATACTTACTGTACTCATATTTGTCAACATCCGTTGAATTAAACATGGTTGGTAGCAAATTTAAATGAAAATAAACATAATTTTTTCTTTTACTGTGAGTAATTAACTGAATTTTTGTTTATCAAGATGACAGCATGCTGAAGACTGAAAACATTTTCAATTGATAAAAAAACAAAACATTTTAAGTACGTGGACGAGCACAAAAGTATTTGCGTTTCACTCACTGAGAAGTCAGGGGTGCCTATTTCAACTATGAACACAATTGAGAAAAATTGTGAAATCAGTGAAGTAAATGCAGCTTGAGTGTAGTGGTTTTTAAAAGAAAATACATTGTGGACATGTCTGATGAAAGTATGTACATATAGTGTATGCTTACCTATACTCTATAAACACTGTAGTTTACACTGTAAATATGGGACTTTAATGTTAATTATTATTTTTAGATATGCTTCAATCACTCTTAATGAATGATTATATGTATTATCAGAGTATAGTATGTTCAGGTATAATAATATCACAGTTCTCTGAGCAAAAAATAACTTTTCATACATTTCTCACATTTCACACTTTTCCGCATTTTATAACATTTTCAGACACCCCCTCGAATAGTGTAAACAAGGGATTTTACTGTAAGTATATATATTTGCTGTGCATTTTTGATGTTCCACAACTGGTAATTATAGTGTAAAATAATAAATTAATGATTTAATGTAACATGTTGACATAATCAGAAGTTCTTGTAACACTTGTGATCCATGTAAAGAAAAGTTATTATCAGATTTTGTTTGATGGCATCATAATCTCTTTAAAGAAATTAAATTTGCCCCCTGTTGAATTTTAGCTTTTTATGTTAAAGCTGTATACCCATGAAACCTTCAGCACATAAATGACATCAAACATAGAGCAACTGCATAGAGCCTACCAGAAGGCTCTCCCTTTCGTACTTATAAGGAACTACCGAGGTTGCGGTTTGTATCTTTCCCCAGTAGTTTCAAGCTGATCATGCTTATAACAATTTACTTGCTTTGCATGCAAAACAAACTGTAAAATAAGAAACTAATAAAAACAATACATGACAAATATTTCTCACCAGCATGGAAGCACCTTTGTAATGGTTCGTGAGCATCATCTTCTTGTTGTCTATTGTCACGATTCTTAAGGGCTCCTTCTTCTCCTCAGTGAGATTCATATCAGCCTAAAACATATTTTCGTACATAGATACTAAGACTATTAAAGCATAAGACTTCAATTTAAAAACTATTTGTGATTTTTCTGGGACTTTGGTGATCTTTTCTATGAATCACAAATTTTTTTTGGGACTTTTCACCTTCATTAGTTAATAAATGCAATGTAGTCATCGAATTTCTCAAACAACACTTGTAAAAATACAGAAAATTTATAGTAACGAATACAGTTTGTATATATATGTATATATTTAAATTTTTTTTACTGTAAAATATATATATCTGTATTGCTATTTTAATTTTATCTGTATATGTCTCTATTTTTTGTCTTTATAGGCTATATCTACAATTGTATTACCTTAATATTGTTTTACAACTACGTATATATGTATAACTGTATTAATTTATCTTTATAGGCTATATTTGTATCTGCATTAATATAATTATTACTATTATTTTCATGTCTGTACTTGTATACTGCACATGTATATCTAACATTTAACTTATATTTTTTGACATGTCCCATACCATTACGTAAAAACATTTATATGGTTAAATGGAGGGAGGAACAAACAAACAAACAAACAAAAAACAAACCACCATTTAAATCCATACCACATTAGCACTAATATTTTCTATAGTGGCTACAATTTGACGTATGTGTGCAGAACACCAGAAGGAGATAAATTTGTCTGTGGATCGGACAGGCATGCATAACAACTCCTCTCACTCCGTCTGCAGTTTGGCAACAACGGAGTGGTCGGCAACAGCCAGAGAAGGGGCGAAACCCGTCATTTCTAGGAATTTACCATGAACACGTAATACTGTTGTCAACAAGAAAGAAAAGCCTTGGGGTGTGGGGGGATGAAACGTTCTTGGAGGCGTGCGACTGCAGCACCATCTTACGGAGAAACGCTGAACTTTTTCTTCATTCTTGTCCTATGTTTTCGCAAATGACCCCCAGATGTGTTACCATCGGAAATGTATTGCAGTGAACGAAGTCCTAATTTCTAATAAGCCTTAAGATATCTGGATATATAATTTGGATAGCAAATTTTAAGTCACCCATCAACTGTTCCCTAATCTGGCAATACCTCATACAAAAAACAGAATAAACAAAATATACAGTAATTTAGTTACACTACTTTTACAGTGAAAAGTATTTCCAAACTGGACTAGTCATGATACTGCTTGCTGAACGACACCAGAAACGGTGGAGTACTTACCAACATCTTTTCAAACTCTACATTGAGCTCTTCAGGGTTCAGGTGTTCTACTGAGAACTCCTGGTCTTCGTACTTATGGAAGTCCGACTCTGAATGAGGCCGAGCGAGAGTGCCCCCCATCGAGGGGCACTTCTCTCTCTTGGGTCGTCCAAACCATGTGTCCAGCTGTGCAAAGATCAAACATACCTTATTACAACTGTGTGATATCATCCACTAGTTTTGTCAAGTAGTCATGATAAGAATGGTCCATAATGGTAAACAAGTCTTCATAATTTATTATGTATAAAGCCTATTACTGCAAAACCATATCTTACATTTTACATTGAAACGCACAGTGACTATATCACGTCAGCCACAAACACATAGTAAGCAAACCTGTCAGACCCCTTCTATTGGAAATATATGATAGCACATCAGTGTGAAAATCAATTAATAGTGAACTCAAGGGATAAAACAAATTTATTTAACAAGTTATAAACAATCATTCACAAGTTAGGAAGTGAACTCCGGGCATAATCTTATACATTTACATTTAAGTTGTAGCATTGCAAAATGGGTCATAAGAATATTAAGAATAAATTTGAGGTGAAGGATATTTTTTTTTTGCTGATATAGAAAACAGTTCAGAGCTGTTAAGAATTGTTATTAATTACTTTGGTTAAATTTCATGGAAAGCCTTAAAATACTTATTTCCTTGAGATACTTAATTATAAATTTGAGGGTTAACTCTAGTTCATAATAATTAATGTTAACATTTGATAATTATTGTCAGTAATTAAAGCAGTATAGATTATAATTTTACAGGACATCATTTTTAAACAAAAGTTTTTATATGAATTTCAACTTTGTTTACTAAATTTTTAACATTGTATTTGAATTTTTTGGGTAATTTTATATTCTATTGGATATTGCTAATGTAATATTTTGAGAATATTCTGGAAGGTACAGAAGGAAGAGCGGACAGGCGCGACACTCTGGCGCCAGAAAGCTATTTTTCACTTTGTAAATGTGTGTTTGGGATTTACGCGTCACGTTGTACGCACAGCTGTAGCGACCGTCTGGAAGGGTCTCTGGAGGCTACCACTAGCCAGCCAATCAGGGCGAGTCCTGGCGTGGTGTGATGCGCTCGGCCGAAATTCCTTATTTGGGCATGTTGATGAATTATGTACGCTGATTGGTCAGTTGGCCCACGGGGTTGCCTCCCTTGTTTTCACCTATACAAGGGAAGGTAATCTCGTCGACCAAGTCACTTGTTGCTCGATCGTCGCCGAACTCGGTCGCGTCGTCGGCAAGTCACGAAACAAATGAAAAATTATTAAGGGACAATTTAACGCCTAGGGGCTGGGGCCACGCCGTAGTTTTTTAACCTAATTTCATTTTTTTTTTCGGACTATGTATTAGAAATTTAGGCCCTAGGCGTCGGCATCGGCCCGACTCGTGTGATTTTGGTCCGCGATCAACGGTACCTTGAGTTAGGTAATTAACCAAGGGACATTACTAAGTTTTTTTTTTTTTTCTTCTTTGGCGAGTGACAAGACTCCTCGACCATCAACGGCAATATGTATGGTGCTGTGGTATGTATTTGGACCTCATCCTATCAAAATTCAAAGATATCGTTAAAATTCGTATAAGAAAAGACAAAAACTGTACAAGTAACGAAGTTTTTCTAATTAAATTCATTTGTAAAATTGTGTATTGAAGCCATGTAACGATGAGAAAAAACATTTTTTTAAAGAAATAAACAAAGATAATTTAATAAACTCTTTTATTTCCAAATAAAGCAGAACCTCAGGAACATTGTTTGTTTTGTATTGTTACGTTTATATGTGTGGTTAGCCGGGCAAAAACATACAACGTAACAAAGTCTTACATGGTTTGTACCCTCTTGTGCAATCAAGAATTAAGAAGTTTTTAAGGACCCCTTAATTTATCACCTTCACCACTAAGGAGAGGCAGAAAAATATTTGTAATGTTATATATAAAGTGTAATCACATAGCCCGAAATTCACCAATTATACTGGGCATGTGCAAGGCGTTGTTTGCTGCCAAGTCAGAAACAATAAAAAAATTTATTTATTAAATACTTCTGTTTATCCACTTCTTTTACGCTATCAGTCTTCATTAAAGGGTTATTAAAGATTCTTAGTGAAATTTAATGACTTTTAAGGGCCCCTTATTCAATTTAAGACAAATTAAGGGCTTTTAAGGATATTAAGGAGGTGTATGTAACCTCAATGAAAAATATAACTTGCAAAACATATGTGAAGTTAGATGTATGCGTATCACATATTAGGATACAACACAACTCACCACAACAAACAATATTAAGTTACACATTTTTCACAAGCAAAAGATTAAGGATAGGAAAGAAATAATACAACATTATAGAATGACTAAATAATAGGAGAGCACACGGCCTTAGGACCCAGATAAAGAATAATAGTAAAGGCTGATATGTAGGGAGAGTTTGCAACAGAAGTTAGTTCTGTATCACGGAAATATCCGTACAACCCCAGAGAGGAGTAACATTTGCCATTAAAGGCATTAAATTTTTTTTTGGACAAGTTGAAAGCAGAGGATTTGATCATTGTGCCTACAGTATGCTCAAGCAATTCAAACAAACTACATATAATATTACATCAAAAGAGCAAAAGCTCCAAACAAAATTTAGAAGGTGGCAGTCATGACAAAATTTATCAAACACCTATCAAATTAGCTACACAAAGTGGTATAGCCATCTGATACCATGCACAAATACAACATTGACCATACTCCCATGCGCCTATGATCTTGCAGCACCATTTTAGCTCTAAACACACTCCTCAAAGCATCAATCCATACAAAAACGAGAGAATGCCTGATGATGTTTATTCAAACTCCAATAACGCACTTTTTTCTAGTTTTCTCTTGAAATTATTTGAAGGAATTTAGCACACACCAACCAACAAAATTAAAAAACACCTTCTTGTACCATTTCACACTTTTAAGACAGCTGTCATTGAAACTGACTTGCATATCTGCCTTTTCAACAAGACCTATACAACTGATATACTCAAAAATACTTGCAGGCTTCTGTTTTTACTGTTCAGTAAAGTGGTCTAGTTTTGTTTCCTTTCAAAACATGTTCTGGAAAATGTAGCCTGTATTTCCTGTTCTTATAGTTTCTCAAACGCAAGTATAGATGCCAAAGTTTTTTTAAACAGAACCAGACAAACCTGGGTGACAGTCAACATTCATATTACTATCTATGCCTGTACATACAATAAAATATTGAATGTAACACATTTTGCAGTCACAAAGCACAAGGAGTTTCACTCCAAACCTATCACATTGCATGTATTGTTAAATGACATGCCCATGCGCCCTTTCTAAAGACCAATACTTTTGATACACACATTCTGGTAAGGTGTGAACTCTAAGTTTCTCAATTACAGCACTTATTTTGTAAAGCCTATCTTTTACTTAGGCTGTATTGTCCCAAAAATGAATAGGCATAGCAACAGACAAAATTTATCATGAATAAATATTTTTCTGAATATTAGAGTACAAATGGGGTCCGAAAGTAGACGAGTAATAAGTCTATTTTTGGATGTGTGTGCCACTAGCATTACAGTGGTTAAAAAATTATATAGCTCTGCTCCTGTAGTTGGATACCACATTTTATTCTTTCATTGGCATATTTGTACAAATATATGTTTGATATTTCTTTGTCTCACATGCAATGAGTTTTACAAGATTTTAATGCCGTACTTGCTTGAAAATATGTACTTCTGTAGGATCTGGAGGAAAATTTATATTTTTTGCTATACCTGAAGAATCAAAATCAAAAAAACCTTGTGTGATATTTCGCCTGTGAACCCCAGTTGGAACTGCTGGTTTTTGTTGCGTCACTAGGTCAGGCTACAGTTCCATCAAATGTAGTGTCACTGTTTTCCAAAGTTGCAGCTTCCTCTTCACTACTAGAAAAACTGCCCACATCACTGTCTGACTGCCAGCTACTTACTTTTTTAAAAACCTCCCATCCAGAAAGCAATTTTTAAAGCCATAGTAAAAAAAAGACACTATATATTTATGCCACTGTAAAAATACATATAATTGAATAAAAACATTTCAAGCATAAATGACCACTGTAAAACTTTTTCCACCATAAAATATGCATTGTGTGTAAGAAAATTACATACATTTGAAAACATAGTTCCAAAAACTAACAACAGATACTAACACTCGTACAGCACAGTTGCGCCAAAAAACAGCTGGTCAATTTACAAAGAAATGAATTATTTCAAATGTTCATACGAATGGCTACCTTAATATGTAACAATAAATGTTTTAAAGAATAAAAAACCAAATAAGCATATTCTAAATATCAATTACAATGTTAAAAACTGTTTACCTGACCATATATCAGCATAATCAACACGTCCTAAGATCAATAAATTATAGCTGCTTGAATAAATTTGCAAGATGTTACATGCATACTCATTATAGCATGATTGAAATACACATAAATGTAAGTTTTTACAATTGAAAAGGTTAGGAAACTTAAGCCCAACCATAATTAAAATAATGCCAGCATTTCTTGCCATCAACATACAAAATTTCTTATAGCATCCTTGACAGAAGTTGTAAGAGTACGAAGAACGATATCTGGGTCGTAGGATTCCAGCTCACACCATGTTTGCAAGACTTACTCAGCGAATGCGTGATACTGGTACATGTGCTGTCACAAGACCAAATGCTGGTGCTCCACGCAGGGTTCGTACTCCCATTTTTGAAGAAGATGTACTTCAGAGATTTGAGGAGAGTCCGGATACAAGCACAAGGGCAGAAGGTTCCGATATGGACTCTGACAAAATGGCTGTTTGGCGAGTTCTTCATGAGCAACTCTTGTACCCGTACCACCTTCAAAAAGTGCAAAACATGGGTCCGGCCATTTTTCGTTCGTACATTCGAAGAGTATTGAGGAACTCCGAGTTAGCTGTTTTATTCAGCGATGAAGCCAAGTTCACTCAAGACGCTATTCTCAATTCGCACAACAGTCATGTTTGGAATGATGTCAATCCGCATGCAACGTGTGTTACAGCTCGCCAGGAATGTTTTTCAGTTAATGTGTGGGCCGGTATTGTTGACGGCGTACTCATCGGGCCTTTTTTTCTTCCGCCACGACTTACCGGCGCCGGATACCTCCACTTCCTTCAGAACGAACTACCAGGTCTTCTTGAAGAGGTTCCATTGTATGTCCGACGTGTGATGTGGTACCAACATGACGGGGCACCACCTCATTTTTCCCTGCATGTGCGAGAGTATTTAAACCAAACATTTCCAAACCGATGGATTGGACGAGCGGGCCCTGTCGCATGGCCACCAAGGTCACCGGACCTAACCCCGTTAGATTTATTTCTGTGGGGTTACGTAAAAGGGCTTATCTACGCTACGCCAGTAGAAACGGTAGAAGAGCTTACACAGCGAATCATTGAAGCGTTCAAAATCATAAGGATGACTCCACACATGCTCCAGCGTATCCGTGAAAACATAATTCGCCGTTGCCACCTCTGTGTCGCTCAAGGTGGGCGTGTTTTTGAGCCGTTGCTTTAGGCTGTCAATTTGTTAAAACGTATGCAACAATTTCAATGTTGTGAAACAAAGCAGAAGCTGTGATTGATTTCAGAGTGAAATTAAAATCTGTGCCACGATTAAAAGGGTTATTTCTCTACTCGAACGCCCGCACATCCACAACATAAAACTCTAACGGGTTGCCTATGCTGACTCTTTCTGGGGCTACAGGGGCTTAACTACGCATTTCTGGCAACATGTTTATTGGCAAAAATGGTTGCAAATAATAAGAGCTTTCTACCCTCAAGCGTTGTAACATGAATTTTGATATCCTGTATAGTAGTGTGTATTTTCCTTCCAAAATAAAATCAATTTTTTTTTTTTACTTTAAAAAGATACAAAATACTTTCAGAATTAACTAGTGATAAAATTAAATTATTTTTCATAATCCAAAATCAAAACCAACTCATTGCAAAAATGTGTCCCAGTCATGCTGGTTGGAAATAAAAGCCATGAAAAGGAAAAACTAAAATACATGCAATCATTCATGAAAATGAATGTTTTACGGGCGGCTGTGCTCAGATGACCTTTCGTCTAAAGAACAAATATAGATTGGCCGTGGAAGCGCCAAGCAGAAAACAGTACTAAACACGTTACCCATAGGGGCACAGCGCACGCACAATAAAATTTATGATTAACCTCCTTAAAACTTGGGGAGGTTATGTGGATCGTGATCACAGGATAAGAAAATAATAATAAGATCTGGTTTGGTTTATATAGGCATTTACTAAATCTTACTTAATGATTTTGTTTGCTGTTGTTTTTGTCTTTACAAACGTTGTCCAACTGAAGATGACCCATGGCATTACAGCCGAAACAAAACACCAAGAAAATTGTTGACCTTATTTGTTATACTTAATACATTAAATCTTGTTAAACAAAAAAAAAAAAACAAATTGGGGAGGCCCCGGGGCGAGATATTAAACATAAGTAACAATTGTTATACTCAACTAAATCTTAGTCTTGGTCTCTTAACTTTACAGGCCATTGAATATTGAGCGCGCAGGGTCTTCATAAAAAAATTTATAAAACATCAAATTTACTCGTTAAATAAATAAAAAAGTGTCCTGAAACTGGTTGTTTAGAATTATAAATTATTTTGTGGTTTTTCCACTCAGGGGAAAAGAAGTTGAAAGCTGGAACTCTTGAGAAATTCTCAGATTGCAGGAGGCGATGAATTTCGGTGAACTAACTCATGAACTGCGCATTCGGGAGTTGAATTTGGAGCGGAATTTCTCGCCCTAATTTTTGAGCCCCGTCTGTAACCAGTATTGGTTAACAGGCGGCTGATGCTGGACAAAGTTAAGCCCAGGTGAAAAGCAAAAGGAAAAGTATGTGTGGGGCGATGAAATAACTTACCTAAGCTGCGGGGTGAAGTATATCAGGTCGGTCCCTGGAGATGGCCAGGTGACACGCGGCGCGGAAGTTTGCGGTAGCTATGAAGAATAATAAGTTAAGACAAAAAAACTATTTCACAAACTAAACTATTTCGGGCAGCTAAAAAAAATTTAAAATTCAGTACTAAGGAACATGGCCTTGTCGATACCCGACTACATGCTTTAGAGAAAGCCGTTCACGACTTTTCAGAGGAGCGTTGTCTCGGGCTGCGAAAAAAGATGCGCCCTTAAGGAGTGTTGCCTGCCGAATAGTCAAAAATGGCGCCGGCTCGCCTAATTAAAACTGGAAAACCCAAAGGGAACCCTAATGGTTCCGATTGGAGTAGCCGCACTCTAGCGCGCCCTGGCGAGTGCGCACAGAACTACAAGCCCTAAACAATCTCTCGACTTGGATGAAAGTTGATCCTTAAGGCCTGGCTTGAATAGGAGGGGACTATGGTGTCCTCTGGCGGAGAGGTGAGGGAGCATGCCCGGTAGTTGGCGAAACTCTCGCAAGACGTCGTGAGGATGCAGGACGGCGCCCATCTGGGGCGCGGCTGTGGGTTATGACCTCCGTGGACTAGAAGAAAAAAAAGGGGGGGGGGGGGGGGTACGACCGGTGACTGACCCGGCCTGGGAACAGGCTGGTCCGACGTGACGATACGTGTTGCTGGGCTGATGAACGAAACACCGTTTCGTGAAAGGGACAGCTAACTTCAGCACAGCTCCAAGAAGAGGAGTTAGCATATCTTTGGAAGCAGAGAACAGCTTATATAGTCACGCTACCATTTTGGGTGAACAGCTTGACGCGTGACGCCTAGCAGGGTCCAGACGAGACGATCGCTGGCCCAGCATGTCGCCAGCAAACCTCAGCCTTAATCGCTGGGAATGGCGTTGGGAGAATTAGACTACTAAACAAACTAACCTGTCGGTACACTCGACTGAACAAATCTCGATGAGGAATAGAGCAGTGGGACATCATATGGAAGATAAAATAAAAAAAAATTTAAAAATTTCGTAAAATTAAGTAAATCGTACATTTGTGTCTGAAAGTAGCACTTAAATGGCACAAATGTTACCTACAATATCTACACCAATATTATTAAAATAAACAAGTCTGTCAACATTCATAAAGAGCTTTGCTAGGCTTAAAGAAAAAAACCAAAGCAATTTTGTACCATAAAATTGTCTAGTAATTTTCTGAAGTTATAAATTTTTTTTATATATTATATTAAGACTGGTTTTCTACATTATAATCTGAAATTAACACAACTCTGATTGCCAGAGCACAGAGAACACACCTTCTTAACAACTGCATTTGTTGTATTGTTAATTATATCAAAAATGACATATAATATTGTTGGTTGACAGATGTGACCTTTATGCTTTCTCTGCTCACATAGTTGGAAGTTTGCTGTACATGCATTATTTTGTAAGTGCCAACATCTCTATGTGAAATTTTAAAACTTTCCCCCCCATTTAAGAACACCATTCATTCATTATTCTATATCATGGCATACAACCATAAAATACTTACAAAACCTGATTTTCCCTTTTCTTGTCGAGACATTGTGCTTCAGTGAAAGTCTTGAGTATCACAATTTCTGTACTGAATAGTCAGGCATAGCCCAAATTTTCACTGCTGTAAAAAAAAAAAAATTATTAGTAAAATGAGACAGAAAAGTATTTTGAAACCTAGTATAAATAACCAACCCTAACAAATGTTTTAAATAAAACAAAACTCAAAAATTAGTACTAAACTTGCCAACATTTAAAGTCAAATTAAAATAAATGATGAAAATGAAAACTTTGGAAATGGTAAATTATAAATATATTAGACTATAAGATAAAAGTCAATACTACTAGACAAGTACACTTTTATAAAGCTGATAGTAGGTACAAAATATATTTCAATTAATAAAACTGGTTGTCACAAGCACATTATTCTTTTGAGAATTACACGTTAAAATTTTTTTTTTGCATAAAAGCAGACTTTAAAAAAAATCTAAATAAAGTTATTCTTAAAGATAAAATTCTTCAAATTAATCACTTAAATTTGATTTCTTCAGCATTATGAAAAAAAAAATTGAGGGCTAAAACTCCCAAAATTATCTCTATTTAAACAAGAGTTACAGAAACACCTTAGACCATACACAACCAAAATATGTTCCATCTTGTTACACTAATTACATCTGTTCTTGAAGTAGAGCTGAAGTTAAACCTAGGTACCAGAGCAAGGATGAGCAAATACTGGAGTGATGCAGGTTTAGTAGATAATGGGTAAGTTATCTTATTTATGCTAAGGAAAAATACTTAAAAATGGGGTTTCCGAAGTTCTAAGTAACTGTGTACTGAACTTTCTTATGATTACCAAAATAATAAAATCTCTATTTATATCAAAAAACTATTAGGTATTATAAATAGACCTAAAAAAGACTGGAAATTGTTTACAATCAACTCAAATTACATACTTCAATATTAACTATGTAGTATAAAAAAAATGGTAGTTGTACTAAAACATTCTAAAAAAAACTTATGTGTTGATAGTAGGAATGTTCGTGAAAAGCTATATAAAATGGTATTTTTTAGAGTATTGCAATGATTTGATGTATGAGGTTGGAAGTAATGAAGTGTTAATTTTCTTTGATTGTAGGGTGTTGTGGCTAGATAGTAAAGATGGCTTTACAACAGGACATGGTGCAGTTGGTATGTGACTTTCCAGTTGTGACCACAAGTAAACAAACTACAAACTTAATAAATATTTTCTATTAATTTTTTATGAAGGCATTTAAGCCATAATATATAGGACACTAAATGCGTATGAGGTTACCAATGGTAGTCAGCATCATTTTTGTGTGGAAAATATGAAGGGTATGATAGCTATTGAATTGTTTGTATTTCGTTGAGAGTGTTAATGTGATTTGTATGTTTTTGTTGAAAAAGGTTAGCCGAGACAGATTAGCTGTCCAAAGAGAACTTTAGTCTAGCGTCCCTACCTTCGGCAGCTCAAGAGCTCGGCAAGTAAGTCAAAATTTGAATGAGTAATGTAATTTTTTTTTCTAGAGTCAGCATGAATAATTTTTCAATATGGTCTTTAAATTCAAACAGTTGTTTTTGAAGTATAAATATCTTAACTCTTGGTATCCGGCATTTGGTAGGAGTAATTTCATAGACAGAATGGAAGTTGATTGGAACGGAAATATGTAAAACATGGTACTGCCATCTGTAGAAGTCTCAGAAATCTCAAAAAGATGGTGGACCAGCAAAATTCATCTATATAAATTGCTTTCGTTAACATGGCAGAATTTACACTGCACATAGGCATTAAAAATATATATATAATCGTACCATTATACTTTAATACTTTATTATTTATAGTCATAAAAAGAAATGACAACTTAAATTTATAGGTTACAATTTTGACAATCCTTAGTTAACAATGAAATGTAGAGATAGCGCTGCGTACATTATACTGTAGAGCAACGGTCAGCAACAGGCGGACCGCGAAAGGGCGAACCTCGGACCGCCAAATATTGTAATGTATTGTACACCAAGTATAAATTAATACATACATAAGGTATACTATAACTTTATTAATTGAAATATTTTTAAGCCACATAGAATCCAACTTAGTACTTATTCTATTTTAAGTTGCCTAGTTAACCTGTTTTACAAGTACCTACAATTGATATGGTTTGATTAGTTTCCTATCTAGCCTGTGTGTGTGTGTGTGTGTGTTTGTGCGAATTAGTTATAACTGATGTGATTTAAATATTTTAAAATCTTTGTTATGCACACGAAACATCCATAGATTGAACTAAGTACCATTTTTATGGATATATGTGCGGAAGTATTTCACAGCGCCCCGCGTACTTACCTTACTGCGGCGTACTTGCGACTGTTTTGTTTTGTTGAAACAAGCGCGAGCTAGTATCGAAATCGGAGGTGCGAGCGTGTGGGCGGGGGAAAGCAGACTGCCAGTCGGTCAGTCGCAGCACAAACCGCGGAGCAACTGTTCATTTGTATGATTTGTCGCGTTTTCGTTCGTTTAATAAAAAATCTTTTTGTACTTACGTTAATATGGATTCTAAAAAGCGAAAAGTGGACAATGAAAATAGGAGGTTTCTGGCAGAATGGAATGAACAATATTGTTTTACGCTGCCTGATAGGCCTCAAGCGGTTCCATTGTGCCTTATATGCAATAAAACTGTCGCTATTGTTAAAAGTGGAAATTTGAAAAGACACTATGAAACAACTCATCAGCAATTCCACAAAAACTTTCCTCTTGGCAGTGAGGATCGTAAAGAAAAACTTCAGACATATCTTAGTTCTTACAATAAAAGCACAAAATTACTAGTTCGTTGCATGAGCAAGCAAGAAAAATCCATAGAAGCAGCGTTACGTGTGTGTTGGACGCTTAATAAACACCGGAAACCATTTTCAGAATCTGAGATAGTGAAGGAATGTATGTTGGCAGTAGTCACGGCACTTTTTGAAGAAAAAAAAGATGTTGTCGCTGCAATTCAAAGTATTCCATTGTCAGCGAGAAGTAATACATGAAGAACTGAAATTTTAGCTGCTGATATTAAAAACACTCTTCTCAAACTTCTGCAAAAGGCACCTTGCTAAGCCATAGCACTTGATGAATCATGTGACATTGTTGATGATGAACAAATGTCTATTTTCGTAAGATTTCTTGACATTGAGTGTCAAATTTTTAGGGAAGAGTTGCTGGCAATATTGCCGTTGAAAGGTAACACTCAAAGAGAAGATTTATTCAAGGTCATTGATGAATTTATTACTAAATCTAACATCAGTTACGATAAAATGGTGTCACTTTCAACTAACGGGGCCCCAGCAATGATTGGCAAAGAAAAAGGTGTAGTAAAGAGAATCAGGGATAAAAATTCAAGTCTAATATCATATCAGTGCATAATTCACCAGGCAGCCCTTTGTGGAAAACTTAGTGCTTCACTGAAAGAAGTGATGGACAGCTTGGTCAAGTTAATTAATTTTATGAGATCTCATTCTGCTCTTCAGCACCGACATTTCAAGGAGTTTCTTTCTTAATGTGATTCAGCATATTCTGACTTACTGCAACACAACAATGTTCGTTGGCTATGTAGAGGTCAAGTTATTTAACGTTTCTGGCTAATAAAAGAACAAGTAACCTCCTTCTTGTAAAACTTAGATACGCAGGGAGCCAGGAAGCACTTTGAGTTTGTAACAAATAAGTGCAATATGCTGGTTGTGGCTTTTCTAAAAGATATTTTTAAATATTTAAATGAGCTCAACATAGAGTTACAAGGAAATGGAAAATTAATATGCGATTTGATACAAAGTGTGTCTGTTTTTCGTCGTAAGCTGGATATCTTTGAAAAAGATATTGCAAGACAAGAATATATTCATTTTCTGACAATTCTTGAATATAAAAAGGAAAACTCTGAAGATATTCCAGTGTTTGTAAAATTTTTGGCCAATATTAGGAACGAATTTGCTACAAGATTCCAAGACTTTGCAGAGATGGGTAAGCTATCTCTATTTCTTAATTCGCCATTTGAAATTGATGTAGCGGCAGAATGGACAGATGTGGCTGCCAAGTTGTTTAATCTGTCAAAGCCATCACTTCAAATGGAAATAATTGATATGCAAGAAGATGTGTCTTTGGAAATATATAAAACTGTATCCACTAAAGAATTTTGGGCCAAACATGTCTCAGAAAAATATGAAAATTGCAAAAAAAACTAGCTATCAATTTGGCCACTCTGTTTGGCTCGACATACGTATGTGAATCATTTTTCTCAAAGATGAATTTTTTGAAAAACAAATATCATTGGAGGTTAACGGACGCCCACCTAGAAGACACACTTCGAATTTGCTGTTCTTTTCGAGAACCAAACTATAAAAAACTGGCTCAAGACCGTCGGTGCAGTTTCTCACATTAATTTTAGGTCTTGTATTTTATAATTCAGAATTTTATTTGAAGCCATACAATAAATAGGTAGCACTTAATTATCAGTTGTTTTTTTCTGGACCTCGTTAAAAATTTTTCCACAGTATTCGGACCCCACCTAAAACTAGGCCTACTTGCCGACCCCTGCTGCAGATACACAAGAAATTGTTAGCCTACTTATATTCGACATAATGTTGAAGAAAATAATTTTGTGATTAAACTTTTACAGTTAGATTTTAAATGTTGAATCAGCTCAATAAGGTTTAGGCTTTTTGTAGGAAGTATTTACAGACTGATTTCTGTCATTTCAGTAAAAACAAATATACATGTACCTATATATTTATGTGTTTATGTGTTTAAAAATGTTTCAGGTAAATTTTGTTTTCATGTATCTATTGGACTGCAACTTTTAGTCTGAAAAATACTTAAAAGATAGCACTGGGTTCGTAATACTTTAGAGAATCAACAAAACGGTTAAATGTCTTTGACGCCATGTTCGTTCCAACACAATTTTCCTGGCTAATAAATTATAGGTAATTTTAAGTTGCAATTATATCTTGTTATGATTATTCAAGTTTACAAAAAATATTCCAGGAGAGTTTCACTATCATAAAATTTTCTTTGGCACACTAATGAAGCTTAGTACATCCCCGGATGTTCACAAAAATTAATATATACAGATGCATGTTGCCACATGTGGGTCCACCATCTTGACTTCAGCTCATGACTATAGCAGTTTCTGCATGCATGCACATTGGACTTTCAACCTCTTAAATTTTCATTGTGTAATGTATGCTTATTTCATTGCATTTCTGGTGCATACAAAATTTGTGCCTAAAGAAGTATGACCTCAAAAACACATGGAATAATAATTCCAGTGTAGGGGGAAATGTCATATGTTCAGCATTGAGGCATTTACATGCGACACGTTCAGTCTCCTGTTGTTCAGCTAGTTCTGAGAAATCAATAGTACCATCTTGTTAAACAGAATTATACTTTTATTTTAAAAAAAGTAAAACATTTTACTGTTTTTCTTTAAAATAAATACTTTTCGTATGTTTTTTTTCACCCAAAATTATTTTTAAGTATTCTTCATTAAATTTTGTGTCTGAGTTTCATATTAATAGTTTATTTGCAACATGAGAACACATGAATTTGCTTTTTACTGATGTTAGATGTTTACGCATCACTGGCGAGTACTGAAAGACTTACTCCCATTTTTTTCAAGGTTGGCGCAGTTAAGCAACCCAGAATAGTAACAAGACACTTTAATCACCGGAAAAGTTTATGTTTATAAACAATGATTTTGAAGTTTTGTTTTAAGGTTTGATTGGTTGCCAACATTGAACATGAAAAATTCCCTTACAATGAAAGTTTGTATTTAAAATAAAAGAGTTTTTTAAGGCAGTCTTGTTTTATTCTATTTCTTAAAAAAAAAATGCACATCACAACTTACATATCCAAATGATTTTCCACATGTTTACTGAAGGCTTAGCTGGTCGTTTGATTACAAAAAAAATTAAAGTCCCTTTGTTATGTGGAACAAAGGTACAATATCACGCGGATATGTCATGGGAGGGTGACGAAGGTCACCGTGGGCCAATGCTGATGTCTGGAATCCAATTTAAAGTTAAAAGTCCAAAACTAATACAGAAAAAAGGTTAAGATTTGGCCTGGCCTCGACTAACAAGCGTGAAATTAGCTATTCGAAAAAATCTCACTCAGTTTTTGTGAGCTGCTGACAACGCAACCACACACTGCGACAATCGAGCCACAACTAGTTGAACAACGAAGTTGTCTTCCCTTACAAAGGTGAAAACAAAGGGGAGGCAACCCCGTGTTAACTGAGCAATCACGAAGCAGAACCAATTACATGATCATATAAGGAACAGTACTGGCAAAACATTTTTCTCTGAAATTCTGGAAAGACACATCACCCCACCTCAAGGTGTGTTCTGATTGGATGACGATGTAGCGCCCAGCGAAAGTTCTAGTCCATTGCTGCGCAGTCATGCGCCTAAGTACTGGGTTTTCCCACTACTTTGAGGTGTGAAAAATAAACTTGTGACAAAGTGTCACACCCGTCTTCTTTTCTTTTTAAACCTTCTAGAATGTTACAGTTTTACTGCCCAGAGCAGGGGCGCAACAACAAGGGGGGGGGGGGGGGCAAGGGTATTTTGCCCCCCCCCCCCCCCCCCTCTGAAACCTTGAAGTGGGGGCAAACGAGGGCAAAGAAAGTGCTGTACAATCAATTTTTAGATAATAAAACTGCTTAAATAGCACCATTTTCCACCTTCAAATACAAATTTTCCCGGGGGAGGACCCCCGGACCCCCCGCTTCAATACAGGGGATCGATGATTCTTTATAAAATGGTATATTGCCCCCCCCCCCCCCCTTGGAAATTTAGTTGTTGCGCCTCTGGCCCAGAGGATGCGTTAAAATTGCAAAAATGTTAATAGACATATTAATCTTAACTGACCAAATAAACTGGAGTGAAAAAATAATAATAAAACACAATACATTCAGCTATATGTAAAACCTAACCTAAATTAATAATAAATAATATTTAAGCACAAACAAAAATACATTAAATGCCTATGCAAAATATAAGAAACATGTATATGAATTAATTATAAAAAATTAAGACAACATCAGCAACATAAAATATTCTTATTTAAATTGTTATTAGTAGCAGGATGCAGGAATTATGCTATATTACAAGTTGTCGCTTTAAATGCTTTTCAGCCCAAAAGGCAATTGATGGATTTTTAAAAATTTTGTTTTCCTGATGATGACTTGTTTAAATTTTTTTCACATGTAATTAATTCATGTAAAGGTTGTTTGGGTTAGGGTGTATAGGGGCAAGGGGGTAAGTGAAATGTGTTGATGGGAGTGCACATACCAATACCACATCTGCAACCCAACTAACTATAGCAAGGAAATATTTAACAGTCGCCGCCATGTGTTCAGTTGCCGCCCTGTGTTCAAAGCGGACGGACATGTACGAACACACTCCATGTTTTTCAATGTTTACTTGGTGATATTTTATGTTAATTCAGTGAACATTTGAATATTAATACTTAATTCTTAAATCAATCTGTCTTTTCGGGGTTTCCTTCAACCCTAAGGGATGATTCTATATCTAAAAGAGTCATAACTCATCATATCATGTTTAGGTCTCGGACAAAAAAAAAAATCCCTCTAAACCAATGGGATAATATGATCAACTTACATGTTGAGTGTTGAACCGGCAAACTTGGATCCTGTAAGAACGGATGAGTTAGTTAAGCTCGTGAAATCTCTAACCGTAAAGGTAGACGAACTGAAATCTGAGAACCTTGTGCTAAAAAAAATTACTCATAGATTCTAGATGAAACTGCTAGTATCAAGCAAGAATTAACTCAAATCAAGGAACAGTTATATTCAAGCAAAGATCATGAAACAACCTATAGCCAAGTGTTAAAAAAATTAAACTACAAGGCAGCAGACCGTCTGGTCTCACCAAGCGACACAGGTAACCACCACCAGCCGTGTGACCTACTTACAAGTAAGCCGGAATCCCGCAGCATCATGAACCCAGAGGACAAACACCGAGGTGTTGACAGTGAAGCTTTTACTTTGGTGGAACACAGGTGCAAGTCCAAACCAAGAGAAACCAGTGAAACCAAACATAAAAACGATAAGAAGAAAACCCCTATGAAAGTAAGAATACGTACCATTACCACACTCCAAATGTTACCCAAACCTACACCTACAAGAACAAAAGCTCTCTTTGTGACAAGATTTTACCCAACTGTCCAAGAGCAAGAAATAATTATATTTCAAGTGAACTAAACTCTGAACAAATCAAAGTACATAAATTGAAAACAAAATATAATTCACATGCTTCATTCCATGTGCAGGTTTTAGAAGAAGACTTCAGTGGTATTAATAACTTTCTATTCTGGCCAAGCGGCTGTCTGATAAGCCATAATAATACATCTATGGCAACTGCTAATTCCAAGCCTACTTCTGCTTCTCTCTCTTCCTTGGAGCCTGGAGGAGCTTCTCATTAATTCTCTAAGCAGCTTATCAACAAAGAGTTTGTTCTTTACTATCAGAACATAGGAGGTATAAGAACCAAAGATATTGAATTTTTTGATAACCTTTCTTGAAGTGATAATGATTTGATATGTCTTACGGAAACGTGGTTCACAAATAATAATACATATCAACTCACATTATTTTAATGATAATTAGGTACCTCGTATACAGAAATAATAGAGACCCTGTTCAAACTTCGATGGAAAGAGGTGGTGGCGTTCTGACAGCAGTAAAAAAGCATAAATTAAAAAATGTAACAATTACACATGAATATGACCACTTCGGAATTGAAACGGTCTGGATAAAATTAAAAATCCAAAATAAATTCTTAATCATGGGAATATTTATATTTTCCCCAAAACATCTCCTATAACGTATAATACATATTTTAAAGTCCTTGAAGACAAGTTTGTTAATTCATAAGATATTATATTAATAATTGGTGATTTCAATGATCTAGGCATTGACTATACTCAATTGAATACTCCTAGATATACTGCATTCACGTATTAAGTTGAAAGCCTGTGCATTAATCAACTTTACATCAGTAAGAGGTTTAAACCAGCTTAATTATATTCAACCTTCTCACCAACGTTTGGACCTATGTTTTACTAACATTGACTTATTATGTTCGGTTAATAAAACTCTGAAGCTACTAGTTAAAGAAGATAACAATCAAACTGCATTAGAAATCAGTTTTCAATTTGTAGTAGTGGCAAATAACAATAATTCATCATCCTCATTTTTAAACTATAAGAATGTGATTATCTCGGACTGTTCAATGCTCTTAGAAACTAGGACTGGTTGGTTATTTATAAATAAAGAAACATTAATACTATGGTAGATTATTTAACAATTTCAATGATTCTACTACGAAAAAACTACTAAATATCCACTTTGGTATTCTTTAAAGATGAAATTTCAATATCACAAACTATACAAACATAATTTGAATCCACACTAGCCTACCGTCAGTTGGGGTGAAGTTGACCAGTGGGGTGAAGTTGACCATTTTTATGACATTTGTTTTGTTGGCCTGACACAATCCAGGCAATGAAGATAAAAAATTATGTGGTTATGTTTTAAAATCTAGGAGAGTTTCTCTTAAAATAAGTGATTTTGGGACTGAAATTACAATTTTAGACAGAAATTTAGAAACAAATAAAAACCAATAACTATTTGTTATGATTAATAATGTTACGAATACTTTATTACTGCCGGGTATAATAAAAAATTAATTGCAAATAAAATTGCTATTTTTGCTGATTTGAGAGGATAGAAGAGTAAGTAAATAATAAAAATGGCCAAATAAATAAAAATTTCCAAGTTAAACTAATTTTATTGAAACTGTGCAGTTTCTGTACCATTTTGGGGTGAAGATGACCACATAGTCATGTTCACCCCAATGTCAAGTAATTTATGTTGAGAAGTGCTAATTCAGAAAACAGTTCTGCCTCCTTATAAACTAAACAAACGAGGCCATTATGTGTTCCAAGAAAAAGTGATAGCAGAATGAACTAGAATTGAAATGCAGTTCAATGTTTACTAACATATAGTTTCAATTGTTATTTCCAGTAGCTTACCTGTGGTTGTTTGGGTAAATATGTAGTTGGGCGGTATTTGCGAAAAAAAATTTTTAAAAATCCGAAAATACCTTTATTTTATGCTCTTCAATGTGTTCTTTTCATTAAAAGTGGCGGAGGTAAGAAATTACAAATACTTTAGGAGATATCGAATTTTTAAATTTCATCATATGTAGTTGAGCGGTATTTGCGAAAAAAAATGTTAAAAATCCAAAAATACCTTTATTATATGCTCTTCAACTTCCTCTTTTCATTAAAAGCGGCGGAGATAAGAAATTCCAAATACTTTGGGAGATATCGAATTTTTAAATTTCATCACAATACCAGTGCCGTGATGTGGCGGTTAACATTGTTTCTTGTTTACGAACGAGGTACGAGTATCTACTTTTTTTATTGGATAATGATGTCGCGTGATTGTTCGTGATAGGCCAGAATTCAAACGAACCAATACGTGATTATTTAGTTCATTTATTGTTTAAAACGGTGTTTAATTACCGCCTCCAATTTAGGTGAGTTTTTAACGTTTCTAATTTTAAAGTCTTATTTGTGTTTTTGATATTGTTGCGCAAGTAATAAGTAACAAAAAAAAAATTTACGTGAGTTGTTACTGTGCATCCTTTGTTACGGGTTTGTTAGGTAAGGTCAGTTACATTATAAATAATTTAAAACTAAAGAATAATTAAAATTAATTCACATTATTTTTAATGTCGGCTTAGTTTGAAAGTATTAATAATGTAACTGACCTGACCTAATCAACCATTTTATTAATTACGCATTGACGATTCACGTATTCACGAACACACGGCAAAATAACAAAAATGGCGTCGCTCGAATGGTTCCACAGGTCTTGTATTGCAAAATTAAAAAATTCGATATCTCCTAAAGTATTTGGAATTTCTTATCTCAGCCGCTTTTAATGAAAAGAGAAAGTTGAAGAGCATATAATAAAGGTATTTTCGGATTTTTAACATTTTTTTCCGCAAATACCGCTCAACTACATATTTACCGTTGTTTGGTCTATTTTTTTATATTATTGTAAGGTTTACTTCACATATCAGTTAAATGTTTTATTATAGGTACTAATAAATATATATTTTTTGGTTATTGGCTGTTTTCATAACTTGTAGGTTCCTCTATTTTAGGAAATAACCATCAGTCATATTCTGGAATAGCCTAAATGATAATGTTTGTAAAATACCAATTTAATTATTTTCCAGTTTTGTACACAAGTAGTTTAAGTTTAAGTGAAGTCAACTTAACTATTGATAGGTAGGTAAATAAATCTGTTCACTTGAGTTTTCATTATTGGCATTCTAAATAAATAACACTTTATTTTGTTCTAAATTGTTTATATATTTTTTATTACAGAGTAAAAATTCAAAATAAGATTTTTTTTCTCAAAATAATTTTTTTGGTGTTTCTCTTACATATAATGTAGTCAACTTAACCCTAACACTAGCAAGGTGAATATTACAATGAAAATAAACTTAATGGTCACATTCACCCCACTGGGAGTGAACATGACCAATTACATAAAAAAATTTAAAATATAATTAAAATATTAGTAATTTTTTCTTTCAATGACAGCATTTCAGAAAACAAGTATAGATCTATACATGTAGGTCTACATAGTTAGATAAACATATTAAAATTTGTTAGCAAAAATTCATTATGAAGATGAAATCTGGTCACCTTCACCCCAACTGACGGTACTGTTCTTTTCATTTTCGGAATATCGTAAAGAATATAGGCCCCCTAAATCACTCTTATGTGGCAATAAAAACTATTGGCTTTCTAATATCAACAGTTTAAAGCTTGAGTTCTGAGGAAGATGTATTGCGGACTGTATTTATTTTGGGTAAATATGTATTGTACGGATTAGCGCCAAAAAAAATCTTACAAATATGAAATAACTTTCATTATATGCTATCTTACGTCCTCTTTTCAGAACCGCCTGCGGAGATAAAAAATTCCAAATACTTTTGGAGATATGGCCGTTCTTATTTTGCTATACCAGACGTGTGTAATAATTTGACCGTCGCCATTTTATATTTTGCCGTGTGCGCGTGAATGTCTAAATAACATAAATTTTCCATTAGGTAAGGTTAGTTACATTATAAATACTTCAAAATAAACCGAAATTAAAAATAATATCAATTTATTTTACATGTTGTATAGTTTTAAGTATTTATAATGTAACTGACCTGACCTAACAAAATGGGACAAAGGTAGATTAGGTCAGGTCAGCTACATTATAAATACTTTGAAACTGAACAGACATTAAAAATAATAAAATTAATTTTATTGGTTGTTTAGTTTTAAAGTATTTATAATGTAGCTGACCTGACCTAACAAACCGGGAAAAAGGATGAACAGAATAAACTCACGTAAGTTTCTTTTTACATGATGTATTCGTTTACGTGAGAGTCCTTAAGATCCACATAAAGTTCTGCCATTCCCGATTACACCCGAATATTCACCTTCGGCCAACCTCGGGATTTATTTATTTTTGCGCAGGAAAAATGAATTGAAATATTAAAAGTGGTCGGATAGGTTAGCTACATTAAAACACTTTAAAACCATTTGGATGGTTAGTTAGGTTAGTATAGCTACATTAAAATAAACAGAGAAATATTAATAAATAAACCCGAGGTTGGCCGAAGGTGAATTGTTCGGGTGTAATCGGGAATGGCAGAACTCTATGTGCATCTTAGGTTTCTCCGTTCGGGAACATCGCAAAAAAAAAAATGATACTTGTCAACAAGCAACCATTATCGCCGCACGAGTGCACAGGATGAAAATTAAAAAATTCGATATCTCCAAAAGTATTTGGAATTTCTTATCTCAGCCGGGTTTAATGAAAAGAGGAAGTTTAAGAGCACAGAATAAAGGTATTTTCGGATTTTTAAATTTTTTTAAAAAAAAAATCGCCAAAAAATGAAGATTAAAAAATTCGATATCTCCTAAAGTAATTGGAATTTTTTATCTCCGCAGGCGGTTCTGAAGAGAGTACGTAAGATAGCATATAATGAAAGTTATTTCATATTTGTACGATTTTTTTTGGCGCTAATCCGTTTAATACATATTTACCTTATTTTGGTATCCACGATATTATATATATTTATATATTATTTTCCTTGTAAGCATTTCTCTATCTTTTTATATATTTTAAAAGATATTATTTATCCAGCACTCGTATATTTACGTATGAGTTGGCGGAATATTCGGTATTTTCGGGCAAGCTGCTCATGCTCCAGTAACATCAGGAGGTGATGCTAGCACTGGAGAGAGAGTGTGCGGTGACACAAAGGAACTGGGGACACACGAATGTGGAGCGCGACAAGGTAGTAGCATGCACTGAGGTGTGTAGCAACTGGAGTTCAGCCGACAGCAGTAAAGGGTTACTGTTGTGGACAATGGCCAGCACATGTCCAGCATGGAAGATGTGAGAACATGCTCTAGTACACTGACAAGCAGCGATTTATTGAAAATGAGCAGTTTTGCCACTCGTGAAACGACTGCAATTTCTACAAGTAGGCCACATAGCATCAAAAGGAGTGGAGTCGTGGGCAGATGGTGTCCATGGCAGGCCTTAGCGACTTTTCAGTTAGGTCAACTGCAACAGGTAGTTCGTAAGATAGCGCTATAGCTCAAGTAAGTGCAACAATCATGTACCATGCTTCAGACTTGTATCGCTATCCCCAAAGGCTGAATGAATGTCTGTGTAGTTGCGAGTGACAAGGGAATTGATGGTTTGTGTTTATTGATACGGAATGACTTTAATGGTGAAGTAGCTAATTTTATACAAACAAGAGCATGAGCGTAGATCTCGGGGGTGCTAGGGAGATCATGGAGGGGAGGGGGGGGGGCTCCACCACGAAAACAAAAAGTCGTTTGCACTTGCAAAATCATAACTGTGAAAAGGGAATGATAAATGTTATCCTGTGACCCTCCCCCTCCTTCTTCCCAGGATATCAGACAGATATTTGCCCATGTACAAGACTTATATTGACAGTAAATAATTGCCAGACTGCCAGGAAAGGTAAATAAATTTAATTTAATGAATATTAAATGTTTTAGTGGATTTTGTTTGTTGTGTTAGATGACACGTGTGTTGTTTCTTTTGCAATTTCAGTGAAGAATTTGTTTTCCTTTATTAGGCGAATAATAAAATGTAAAAACATTTTGTTTTCCTAGGTTAGGTTACGTTTTTGTGCTTGCTAAAGAAATAGCAACAAAGTGAAAGGTTTGGTGAGATTAGTTCAGCTAAATTAAAAATTTTTTATAAGTTTGCATCACAATATTATTGATAAAGTTATTGATAAAGTTGTCAACAAGGCGGTGCTGAAGTAATTACGATCTGTACGTTCTTATGGTAAATGCGTGGAAATAGGGTGTTTGTTTTGTGCAATATTTGATTAGTTAGGAAATTACATCATGATACGCAAAATAATATGGCTTCGGTATCATTTTCTATACTAGAAGTGGTAGGGCTGTAATATACTTTTCAATACCTGGGGCATTTAAATCATAGTTGAATATTAATAAACAAATTATATAAAAGTGATGTAGCAAAATATGCTAAACCAAATGGAATTGTGGTATAGAATACAGTACCATCTATAATGGACATTCAGTATTGTGTAGGTAGGTGCTTTAGTACATAATACAATATGCAAAAGTCAGTTTCAATAAGAAACGTATTTTGTGCAAAACAAGTATGTTAATGTCCTCTGCCCAAAAACCTCATATTCCCGCGTTTGTTCCGTAAAAATGGTAATTTCGTTCAGCAAAGCCATGCTGGTGACGTCATAAATATTTTGGTATCGAGAGCTAAACTCACGTTAACATATATATGTATATAAATAAATGATAACACTATTACAGTTAACTAACGATAGAAGACTTCATTTCTTTTCTATGATTTCGAAACCCCCAATCTGATTTAAGAACTGCCAACGCCTATTTACTTCTGACAAAACGTTCCAAGGGCACTTGATAGTAAATTATATCAGAGCCTAATAATCAGTTTCAGGTAGGCTACATAAAGATCTGGGCGGACTATTACATGATAATGCGATTAGTAATCAATTAAAATGTTACCCACCTTCCAGCAGCACCTTATATCAAAATGCATTTTTATTCACCGGCTTTTTAAAATTACAACGCTAAAAAAAAATAACTACCGACGTTATTATGTTCCATATTTGGTAGATGTGTTAACATAGTATAACAATTTAAATTATATTTATGAACACGTTATTATATTTTACCACTATTTCGTTTTTAATTTCAACGCATCAAACGTCAACAATAAACTACAGATGTACAGATAATACTATACGCGTTAGATTCGAAAACATGACGTAACTGTTCTCCTCTACTATGTTCGGTGCACTGAAAGTGTATATGTAAGTTCATTCAATTTTATGATGTTACCATGGTCTCAATATATTATAGTACTAGTTAAAATGATTCACAACATTCACTAAGCGTATGCAGTAGCGTAGCCAGGATTTGTGAACAGAAGGGGGGGGGGGATAAGAAGCATGGGCCCCCCCTATTACGACGGGGGGTCCGGGGGTCCTCACCCAGAAAAATTGGGATTTTAAGGTGTAAAATAGTGCTATTTGAGCAGTTTTCGGTACTTAACTTTAAATATTGTAATGGTAAAAATATTAATTTTTTAATAAAAAATTGTTTGAGTGATGAAGTAAGAAATTAATTAAATATATTTTAATCAATCCAAGTGCCTTGTCCACGTCCACTCAAAATCTTAAATCATGCTCGAAGCTCGACAATACAAAAAAAAAAAGAATGAAAATGGTTGGAACTGGCCTATTCCTGGAAACAATTAACTTTAGCTTGAAGAATTACCCAGTCACCACCTGCTTATAATTACCGCGCTGGTTAAATACAATAAGTGTATAAGATATTTGAAAACTTGGGACCCGTCACGGCATCACAACCTAATAACTTCTGCTCGTGACAGGGGTAGGGGAAGGGAAGTAGAATCGGTAGGGCTCGCTTACTCTTCCCCTCCAGTGCAGTGGCCGGTGATAGCAGTAAGACACCCAGCAGCTAACCTGCTTTCAGATAAGAAAATAAATGAGGCTAAGAGGAGGGGTTAGAACCCCTAACCCCCCCCCCCCCCATGTCTATGCCCCTGAGTGTATGTTTGTAGTATCGTGCAACTTCATTGTACTTTTTTTTCGGTTGAGACCGTTATGGAACATCGCGCTACAAACAGTTTGACGTCGACCCAAGTGCCGACCCAGCTCTCACAGCCCGTTACGCCGCGCCGCCTTCTCTTTCCCTGTGTTGCGTGTGGGCCGATGTGCAGTGCGGCTAGTTCTGGGGGGGGGGGGGGGAGATTCGCACGCTAGGGGAAGTTTAATGTAAAATATATAAGAAACATTCTTATTTGTAAATTGTTTGTATTATTATTTGAAGGGTCGTGTTTTCTTTATTGTAAATAGTTTATTATATTAAATAAAATGTTATGTAGAATAAGTTCTTACGTGTTCACCGGGCGCCAAGGCCGTGACTTCCGCCTGTGACCAATCAGCGTGTTCCGCGGGCTCGCGAGGAGGGGTGGGACGCGGGCGCTGGGTCGCGCGAGGCGGGGAGGGAGTCAGTCGGCAGCTGGACTCAGGAGGCGACAGACGTGTCTACGAGAGCTCTCCGAGACGGTGAGAACGGGCGCGGTGTCTCACTGCAGTTCATGCATTGCCGAGAGGAAGTGATTCCTCTGTCACAGTCGTGTGGTCATTTAGGTGTGTCATTGTGTCATTCAGTCGCGGCGTGCAGTCAGTCACTTCTCTCACGTGTGTGTTTTCTCCGGTAGTTTACGAGTCACGGAGTTCTTTTGCGGACTGGATTTTCGCCTTTGTTTGCACGGTAATTTTCGGGTCTTGCTCCTCACGAACGGGACATCACATATTTTCCCATACAGCAACAGTGCGCGGAACCGGGCTCCACCCTACAGGATCGGTCACAGGCGGGAACGCGGCAGCCCCTTGTAAATGTGTGTGCGGGAGTGACGTCCCAGCATCCAGGTCTCCAGTCTCGCTCAGGATACCTACCAGATGCAGTTGGAAGGAGACATGTCAGCTATTGTCTCAGTGTTTCTTTTCATCTATTTCAGTAGTGTTTTAATGATTTGTGTAGGAACTGGTAGCAAGTACATAGCTAATCGCCTAGAACTAGAGAGACAAAGCTGGTCGTCTGTGGTGCCAGGACCGGACTGGTCAGGTCGGCTAGTCGGTGATCGCCGAGGGCCCCCGGGCCAGGGGGCCCCCCAAATAAATTTTTTTTTCCACGAAATATTTAATAGATTTACAAAATTGCCTCTGTGTATTTTTCATTTTGGGTCACATATTTTACGTTTTACGTTGGTGATACTTTACATCGTATACACCTAAAACCTTGCGTGTTTATCTTAAAATAATTATTTAGATTTCTCTTTATAGATTGATTTCCTATTACAATTCAATAGGGTATCATAGACAAAAAGAGGAAATAAGTAATAATTTTGTTATTTTAGTTTGAAAAATATTTTTGTTTGTTTGTTGAAATATTTAAAAATTGTTATTCAAAGTGTAACAAACATAGCCTTGACGTCCCTCGGCTTCTGGTCCCTATTTCTTTGTTTGCTAGAAATGTCCGTTATGCTCGTACTGCTCTCGTCGGAGAGATGTGGGTCCAGGCCGACGTGGCCGGGACCTGGAAATGCGGGACCTGGAGGGATGGTGAGGTAAAATGACAGGTAGATCGAAAGGACCACTCGCTGTTAATCGGTTCACGAGCTCTTTTATTGCGTTCAGAGAGCTTGCCGCGGCCTGGCGGATCCGTCGCGGGTTGCGCGCCTCTCCCACGATGACCCGGACTCCTGGTGACCGTCTCGTACGGCCCACTCGTCCCGACGCGTACTGGCAGTTCTCCTACGTAACTAAGTTCCTGATAGTCAACTGTTTTGTAATGGCACGTGACGCGTGCGCGGTCCCTACGTACTGACTCGTAACGTCGGCGATGGTTCGGCAGAGGGTAACTATGTCTCTCACAAAGACACGTGATGCGTGCGCGGTTCTTACGTACTGACTCGTAACGTCGGCGAAAGTTCTGCGACGCGTAACGAAGCTTACGCATCCCGTAATGACCGGCTCGTGATGTAACTTACGTACTCGCTGCTCGGGCACCCAATCGCGTGAGCGGCACGATGTAGGCAGCACGGCTGCTGCGAAAGATGCTCGTCCTACGGCTGAGTCGCCGGACCGTGAGCTCGACACCCGTCTCGCGATCAGCGCGGAGCGGAGCGCACGTCCGCCGCTGCTCGAGTCCTGAGTTCTACTGCTCTCCCCCGCCCGTCCGCGGGCCGTCGCGCGCGGGCTGCGGGGGAGGGGAGGGGAAATCGGCCGGCGTGGGAGAGCGCCACCCCTCGCGACGCGGATGAGCGCCAGGCCGCGCTTACATACAGACACTGCGATACGTTTACAAGAATTACACAATTACTACACGATAGTTGATACATGACAATTACATTACTTACACACTTAAAACAAAGTCACTGTCATTTGGAAAGAAATATATACACACAGAAACATTTACATATTGACACTGGCTCACTGGCGTGCTAGGGCGCACGCGGGTGCGTCCCTGGCCGTCGCACTCCACTGGGGCACAATGGAGGACGTTGACGAGGCATAACGGCCTGAAGGAGCCGAGGAGACACTTGGGTCGACGTCAGCCTTTTTATATTATTCTATTAATTTAGCTTGCATATAATACAGTATACAATAGTAAAATTCGGCTTGGTTTCCTTGTTGGTAATTTTATTATCCTATTATATTTTTATTTTAATAATTTATTGTAAGTTTCACCAATTTATGTTTTATAAAGGCATACTTTAAAAAATATGAAGTTTTGTTTCAATTAATCAGTGGAAACAATGCAATTAGGCCTACTCATTTACTTTTAAAGCCTAAAATAGAGTAAAATGATGTTTCCAGGCGCATAATTTCTAAACATTTTCCGGAGGAAACGACCATTCTCCCCCCCCCCTCCCGTCAACCTTTTGATCGGTGGTATTCCATAACCCACAGACTTCCCGGTAGGGGCCCCCTTTCAGTTTCTGGCCGAGGGCCCCAGAAGGAGCCTGCAACGAAGTAATAGAAGAAAATTTCACTGATACCAGCTCAAATACAGTAGATGAAACAGCAGCTATATCTTTTCGAAAGGAAAGCAAGGTAAGGCATTTACTTCTATACTGTTACATGTATGTGAGTATTATTTAAAAATTATTTGATGCTACACTCCAAATCGGAACCCTTGAATATTCAGAGATTGACTGATTTTTCACCCATTAAATTTGTCAAAACATCTTAATTGGGAATCTGTGGAAAACTAGTTTTTAAAAAAAGGTAAAATAAAAGTACAAATTGAAATACTGAAAGGTATGAATTCACGTATTGAATTTGTGAAAAAATTAAATGTAAACCAGCCCTAAAAAGATGAGTAACTTTAGGGATACACTTGATGTTACAGACGGGCATTGTCAATACATGGGTTCCTTTTTTTACAACGCAAACCAATTTTTATAAATAAAATATGCTTTTATCTACGAATAACTAGCGAAACTATGATAAATATTGATATAACTTATCTGTTGAACCTAAAATAATAAATAATAATTGGCTTACATGTTTTTGACGTGATAATGTCTTATAAATCGATGAACGCCGGCTGTACGCACGAAAAAGCATGACTCATTGTCACTTTCCGCCTAAACCGAGCGTGCAAGCGAGGGCGCGGAGCGTTCGGCTTGAGACGCATATATCTCTCTTTCACTCCATCGACCGATCTGTCCGAGTAGAAGAGAGGCAGCGGCAGCACACAACCTACACGTTGACGCCGCCGTCGGTACTCCTTCTGAGAGCACAGGCTGTTATGTGTCCTCAACACCTGATCAGTGCTGTGCCACAAACACGCCCGTGCGTGCAACGTAGTGCAGTGCCCCGAACGGCATGACGTCAGTCACGGCCACCTACGTGTGCAAAGCGCCCGGCCGGGTGTGGCACTGCGCATCTAGGTAGTCGGTGTACATGCATTTCATAAAACAACCAAAAACTAAAACTTTTAAAATAACCAATAATTATTGTTAATAAACTAATCATTTTGTAAACCAATATCGTTCACAAAACTGGCCGGAATCATCTTCCCTCAGGTCAGCTGCGAGGGGTGACGTCACACGGCCGCGCCGCCACGGAATCGGGACAGCGACGTCACGACCCGTCGCCCGGGCCAACCTACCGCATCGCGATGCAGACTGACGTCACGATTGACATGGGCGAGTGGTGGAACACGGACTTATTGACATGCGGGGTGGAAGGGACCGCGCGAACAGAAGCGCACACCACACGGGAATGCGGCGCGCGGGAAGAGATGGCCCAGGTCAAGAGGGTGGTCAGGATCACGTCGGCACGACGCTGCCACGCCGTGGGGTGCCACCGCCAGGCCGACGAGATAGCCTACTGCCACCAGTGCGGCACCACTAGGCACCGCACGTGCACGGAAGCACGTGAATTTCTAAACTTTCGCGATGGCCTGTTCATGTGCACGACTTGCGAGGGCAAAGTGAACTCGCCCACACTCGTGACCGTCGTGAGCGAGACTCGACGGGACAACATCCGGGTTAAGCTGCCAGAATTCTCCGGACACACATACGAGGACCCAGAGAAGTTCACACAGGCGTGCCAGGACTGCCTGTCCAGGTATGGCGTCTTTAAGGAAGCGTGGACGGAATGCGTCACCGAGCAGCTTAGGGGACCCGCAATGGACTGGTGGGCCATGACTGGCGAATACGGCGTGGAATGGGAGGACTTCGCGCCATGCCTGGAAGCCCAGTTCAATGCCGCTCGCGCACACACCCAGTGCCAGCGCGCCCTGTTCTGTGAGCCGCAACGAGCAGACGAGGACGTGGAAACCTTCATCCGATCCAAAGTAAGGCTACACCGACACCTAGACGCCGGCGGGCAGACCAACGCGGCGCTTGACGTAGCTGTAGAACTAATGAAGAGGGAGCTGCGCCCGCACCTGAGGGGGGCCGTGGACAGGGAGCTCGAGGACTTCGTCCAGATGGCAAAAGAAATCGAGCGGGACCTACGCCTGTCCCCGCGCCCGCGGGACACCGCAGCCCGCCAACGGGGGGCGTCCCTGCCACCCACGACGGCCCCGGAAGATGCTTGGGCAGTGGTGCCGTACGTAAACCCCCCTTACCCTCCCGGCACCACCCGCCGGGGGGGGGGAGACAAGGGAGAGAGGGGCCACGACACTACCCGCCACGCATACGGCCAACACCGCCACACAGCGGGCCCCGCGCGCTAACCCGCGGGCAGATGGACAGCGGGACCGGCCTCCACGTTGCCGTTACTGCAGGGAGGAGGCCTACCATTAGCACGAGGTGTGCCCCACCCGGGCCGCGCTGTGGCAGGATCGCCGTACCGGCGCGATGCAGCCGGGAAACGCCCACTAGGGAACAGGATACCGGCGGGCTACTGTTCCTGGATCACGGCCAGCGCATCACCCACGAGGCCAGCCCGCACAGCACCATCGCCGCCCGACAGACCAGGCGGTGGTGCCCTGCAACACCCGTCAGCGCCCCGCACCGGGTCGTCGGCGAGCGGCGCCACGTCACTGGCACCCCCGGTGCGCGTCCTGGACGGGTTTTTGAGCAAATTTGCTGCGGCCTACGTGGATGACGTCATCATCTGGTCACGAACGTGGGAGGACCATGCGCACCACCTCGCCATGGTCCTCGAACGGCTGGCCCGCCACGGCCTGACCTGCGCGCCCCACAAGTGCCATGTCGGCGCGGTGGAGTAAGCCTACCTGGGGCACATGGTGAGCGCAGACGGGTGCCAGCCCCTGCCAGCCCAGCTCGATCTGATCGAGTCCAAGCCTCCCCCGCGTACCTGGAAGCAGCTGCAACAGCTGGTGGGGCTGCTCAACTGGCTCAGGAGCTTCATACCCAATTTCGCCGTCGTCACTGCCCCCCTGACCGACCTTCTGTCACCAAAGTACCGGTTTCGGTGGACCCCGGAGGCCGACCACGCCCTGAACGCCGTCAAACGCCTGTTCCAGGAGTGTAACACCCTTGCTCATCTACAACCCGCAGAACACATATACCTGCAGACCGATGCCAGCCAGGAAGGCATGGGCGCGGTCCTGTATCAGCTGGGTCAATACGGGGAGCGGCGCGTATTAGAGTACGCCAGTGCCATGTTTGGGCCGGCGGCGCGCCGCTACCACGTGAATAAGCAGGAGTGTCCGGCGGTCGTGTGGGCCGTGGGACGCTATAGGCACCACCTCGAGGGTCGACCCTTCACACTCCGGACTGACAGCCAGTGCCTGAAGTGGCTGGATTCGGTACAGGGGCGCAAATCAAAATTCACACGGTGGGCGCTCATCTTGCAGACCTTCGATTTTCACGTAGAGCACGTGCCGGGCCGGGAGAATCAGCTGGCCGACGAGTTGTCACGCCACCCCGACCCCGGCACCGAGTTCGAGGACGAGGGGACGTGGGAGGAGCTGTTGCCGCCGCCAGGGACTTCCCCTGACCAGTCCGAGGGGGAGGAAATGGCCACCCTGTACGCCTCCCAAAACCCCGCGACCCCAGAAGTATCCCGACCCGACAATCTGGCCAGCCTCGTCCAGGTCGTGCGACACGCACAACAGACGGACACGGCGGCGCTCGCCGATGTCTCCGCGTTCGCGGCTGGACACCGCTCTTTCCAGCGGTGTCTGGACAGCGAGCTACAGACGCGCGTCCCCGGCGATATGGAGAGCTGGCGCACACACATGCCCACCGCCGCAAGTCCGGCAGTAATGCACTTTTATCACGACCACGACTTTGCGGGGCACCCAGGGGCGGAACAAACACAGGAGGCGCTGCGGCACACCTTTCACTGGCCCGGGGTAGCGTGGGACGTACGGGAGTACATCAGAGGCTGTCAGCTGTGCCAACAACGCAAGGCCCGGAGGGCCGATGGGGTCGAACAGCAACAGCCCCGCAGGCCGCACGCACCCTTCCACACTCTGGCGTTAGACGTCATGGGCCCGTATCCCAGGACATCTAGGGGGAAACGCTTCCTCGTGGTCGTCACCGACCTCTTCACGCGCTGGGTGGAGGCGTTTCCGGTGTCTAACGTCCGGGCCCGGACGATCACCAACCTGTTGGAGGGAGAGGTCTACTCCCGTTACAGCTTCCCAAAGGTTCTCCTGACGGACAATGGAAGTCAGTTCATGGGCAAACAATAGCGGGCGGACTGCCACCGCTGGGGCATCGCCCACCACACTACACCCACGTACCACCCCCGCGCCAATCCTACAGAGAGGAGGAATCAGGACATCAAGGCCCAGCTCCGACTACGCCTGAGGGACGACAACACGAAATGGGACGTTCACTTACCAAAGATTTTGTATTGTCTGAGGCGGTGCGTAAACGCCATTACCGGCCACTCTCCCGCGGAGCTCGTGCAGGGGCAAAACCTGGCACTCCCGGGGGAGTGCCGCGTAGCCAACACAGCCACCGAGGACGGGTGGGGGGAGGAGTGGCGGCCCCAGGTCAAGGCCATGCGGGAGCAGGCGAGGGAGAGACAGGCCCAGTTCCTCGCCCACAAAACGCCCACCACTACACACGCCCCTGCCCCCCTCACACCCGGACAGTGGGTCTACGTCCGCCAACACCACCTGTCGGCGGGGGCAAAGAATTTCTGCGCCGGGCTGGCCCCAAGTGGTCAACGCCGCGGCAGATACTGTGGAAGACGGGGCCGTCCACCTATGCCGTACGCACCCCGAGCGGGCGCCCGGCCACGGTGCACCAGGACAATTTGCAGCTAGTAATTACCCCCCCCCCCTAAATACGTCAAACCCCCACAACTCCGGACTCAGCGGGGCACGACCAGGGGCGCGGGAAACTCGTCGCGATGCGACGACGCAACACCAGGACCGGGGTCAAACCCCGACACACCGATCGGCGAGGCAAGGTTAAGACTCACGAGGGACAATGACTCTCCTGGACCCACTGACGTTAACTTCCCGACGAGTCCAGATACCGCCCCCACTGACAACCAACCTGACGAGGCAGGGGAAGCGACACCCTCCCGTCACAATCCCGCTACCATCCCTCCCGACACGGGCGAGACCACTCCCATCATTTGTCACCCGGACCTTGATACGCACATGCCGGAGGCGGACGAGGAGGACGAGCCTTGGTGGCCACTAGACCTGAATCTGAACACTTCAACGTTCCGGGTAGTCATTAAGGAGCCAGAGGCCGAATCAGGAGAAGAGGAGGTAACTGATAGGAGGTATCCACGCCGGAAGCGGTGTCTAGTACAACCCACATGCTGTACGGGAGAGCCGCCAGCTGCGGGGAGGAGAGACGGGACAGTTGACCGGCAGGCCAGGACAGTCAGGGACACGGGGGACCTAGACAGACCCCGTAGGGACCGGCGGGCCCCTCTGCACCTGGACGACTACGTCATCACTAGCAACCAGGCCGCCAGGGAGACAAGCGGTGACGGGGAGGTCAGGGTCCCCAATTGTTTCTGCCTGCTCGAAACTGAGCACCCAGGTCCCTACGACCGACTAGGCCGCACTCGCCATGCCCCAGCCCACCTCTGGGACTACTTCTTGGGGGAAATCACGTCACTCACCAGGGGCACACAGCCAGGAGGTTCCGGCATCCACATGGGGGGGGGGGGACCACCCTAGGGACCCGACACCGCCCGGGACACGGTACAATCCCCCACAAGGGGGGCCCCTGTTCACCTGGATAAATCACACCTCGCCCCAGTGCACTACTCACAACTTAATCATACCCGTGTGTGCACCAGTGCAACGTCAGAGTGCTGCGATCCAATGTGTGTAGAGGTGTTGAGGCACAGAACGGCCTCGTCGATTGGGGGGGGGGGCATTTGACGCCGCCGTCGGTACTCCCTCTGAGAGCACAGGCCATTATGTGTCCTCAACACCTGATCAGTGCTGTGCCACGAACACGCCCGTGCGTGCAACGTAGTGCAGTGCCCCGAACAGCGTGACGTCAGTCACGGCCTCCTACGTGTGCAAAGCGCCCGGCCGGGTGTGGCACTGCGCATCTAGGTAGTCGGTGTACATGCATTTGATAAAACAACCAAAAACTAAAACTTTTAAAATAACCAATAATTATTGTTAATAAACTAATCATTTTGTAAACCAAAATCGTTCACAAAACTGGCCGGAATCATCTTCCAGCGCTCCGCAGTTTCCCGCGGATTTTTCCCCCTCCCTGGCCCGGTGGCCAGGGAGAGGAAGTCAGTAGCGATCTAGCTCTCACCTGGGCCCGCAGCCCCGCGCACGGGGAGCCTTCATCTTTCGCGCCACCTCCACGTTAACAGCAATAGGTAACTATCTTTAAATCTTTTCAACAGCTCCCCGATTGGCCCAAACCGGCCGTACGATATTTCGTGCGGTCTTTCGTTAAAATGTGTGACTCGCCACCGAGTCTTTCCAGTGCTACGTAAGTGAACTTATTTAGGCGACCCGTCGTGGTGCCTGCGCCTCACGCTTTTAAAACTCCCTTGGGGAACTAGTTCATAGCCCACGCGGGGTGGAACAGTGCCGAACGCGAAACAGAGTTTAATAACGATTCATCACCTGGGACGTGCAACGGTCGCGGACGAGATATCCCGCCGGATTCCGCCGCGCCCGCCCCCAGCATAATGTGGCCCTCGCCACCACGCGGAGTAGCCGCCTTTGTGTGACCACCTGAGTGGGACACGTGAACTTTACCCCGAACTCAGGACTAGCCCTTAGTGTGTCTAGTGTAATATTTCTTTGTTAAGTGAACTTGTATAACCAGACGTGAATATACCCGTGTTATGTCCCGCACAAACATCCACGTGTGCAGAAACGGGCTTGCAGCTCTCCCGAGCATTCGGCTCATAACTCGCCGTGTTACCTACCCCTCTTAAAGTACTTGCCGCCGGGTTACCGAGCGACCGTAAAGAGTACCGCCAATTGAGGGTGGTGTAGGCTGAGTGGAGGTCGACGATGATGCGGCCAGTCGCGTGAGAGTGCCATATGTGACGTAGAGAAGTGTAACATGTGCGACATAATAAATCTGTTAAACGTACGTGTGTGTTTTCTCTAATACGGCGTCCTGGGAGGCCATAACAGCCCGGGGGGCGCTTTGCCGACGCGTCCCTGCCTGCAGCCATGAGGCCAGGAATGCTGCCCTTGAGATCAAAATTCTTTAAACCCCTTTTAATTCACGTAATTTCAAAACAGGCAGCGGGGACGGTGTCAACGTGAACTGTTTTGTCAACTGTTTATAAAGTGAAGTGAAAAGTTAAGTGGTTTCCATTGTTTATTACAGCAACAATGGCGGCAAAAAAGGTAATTAATTATTGCATTTTAAGAATTTGACTAGCGATATAATCTCTTTTATTATTAAAAATAAAGTAGCATCGGTCTGCGAGTGTAGAAATAACAGGTTATGTTACAATTTTGACTAAAAAAAATTGTAATTTTCAATTAACTCCTTCTTTGTACTATACAAAATAATGATAATTCAGTGATGATAATTCAATTCTATTCATAAAAGTATGCAATTTTTCATCAATGTTTTCTTATGACGTTATCACGTAAAATTATCGTCCGTAAACCGACTTTACAGACACCAATTTTTTTTTTCTTTGCTTGTTGAATACAGATGATTCTGCAAGAATACATTTTCGATCTGTTGCCCCTTCACGCCGGTAGCCTATTTCCTGATCATTACACCGCTGCAACGCATGTACATGATTTTTACGCTTTAAAAGAATTTTCTTTACAATATTGCTAAACTCATGAAAGTATTAAACTTATTTAAATGCCTAAAAGATCCACACAAAAAACCGACAGTATGTGAAAATCTAGTTTTTTAATTACCGGTACTTTTCTTTCTACAGATTCGATCTGTGTAAACATGGAGATTCGACAGATTCAATAGGTCGTATAGTTTTAAATTACAGAAGAAATAATGGAAATAGTACTGAAACATTGATTTTTACTCACAAATTCAATCTCCAATAGAAGGTTTTTTTCAAGGTTTCATCAGTCACTATTCTACAGAATGACAGACATTTCAAAGAAAATCCGTGCGAAGTTACTGAAGTGGCTGCAATTAGAATCATTCAAATTTAAAGTGTGCATTGCTTTAAGAGTTCCAAGTTAGAAATGAGGACTATATAAACTTATATTACACAGGGTAGGCATTGTTTACATGCGATAGCATAAGAAATGTTTTTTTTTTTCAGTCCTAAAAATATAGCACAAGGTATTTAACTTACAATTTGTAGTTTCCTGCGAATTTATAATATAATATTGTACGGTTTTCAGATTGCCGTTTGTGTTTATACCTTACAATACAAATAAGTGCACTCAAGTTTGCAATTTAATGTTTAATATTTATGTTAAAAAATTTGTTTATAACTTAGATTACCTGCATATATTGTGAAAATGGAAATTACATTCTTTGGATTGAATGCGTGATTTTGTTATTCAGATTGAAGTGGTCCAGTCCGGGCAGGATAGCTCCTTAAGGGGCCCGCCTCGTCAGGGGTGTATGTGTGTTAGTGAGGCGGGATGATAAGTGCGACGCTCGATGGTATTTCTAGCACGGTATCTCCTCTAAGCGTAAGGCTCTGAATTGACGCGCAGTCTTCTCGTTGTCACAGGATAACTGTGAAATTTTAGCGGTGACCGCAACATTATATGGTCGATAAATGAAGATAAAGGTGTAATGCAAGTCCCTTAAGTGCTTTTAATAATCTGTACTGGTTGTTTTACGCCTAAAAATTACTCTGAAAACACGCGTTTTAGCCATTTTAACTCTTCTAGAAATACAGTTTAAAAACATGATCCAAAATTAAAAGTACTTTTCGGGCCTCAGCGAACTCTTAAATGCTTTTCGTAAACATACCCCACTCGGATATCTTGAGTAGTTTTGAAATCGCGTTGTTTTTCCTGAAGCTCTGCGCACCGTCTGTGTGACCAGGTAGGCGGAACCCTTAACAACCACTGAAAACCCAAGATCAGAAGTTACTCCTGTGACAGTTTCTACGTCTTCAGGATTCACGAAAATTCCCATCGTGTACCAACTTTTGGTCAATAATTTACTTTTCATGAAGAGGGATCAAATGCTGCTAACGTAATGACATCGACCCAAGTGTCTCCTCGGCTCCTTCAGGCCGTTATGCCTCGTCAATGTCCTCTCTTGCAATACTAGTGCACCGACTGTGAAGTGCGACGGTCAGGGACGCACCCGCGTGCGCCCTAGTATGCTAGTGGGCTTCTTTTCGTGTAAATAATTATGCTTTTTATGTAGTTTTAAATGGTCACGAGCTTCAACAATTGTGTATATTATGTAATCGTAACTAATTAATTCTTGTGTTAATTTGCTTTTTAATTAATTACTCGCTAAAGTTGTGTTAATAATTCTGTGATTTTCTCAAGTGTTTTGCCGTGCTAGTAATGTAATCGCAGCCTGGCGCGTCGCGGGGCGGGCCTCTCCCACGCCGGCCGATTTCCCCTCCCCTCCTCCTCGGCCCGCGGGCCACGGTCCGCGGGCGGGCGGGAGAGCGCAGTGGTGTTCTGGGCGCGATAGAGGACAGACGTGCACGCCGCTCCGCGCTGCTCGTGAGGCGCGTCTTCTCAGCTCGCAGTCCGACGACAGTAAAACGTCACGGGTTGTCTCTGCAGCTGAGCTGCATTCGTTGTATCGCTCACCGTATTGAGTTTTCGAGTTCTTCCGGAACGTCACCAGCCGTATGTCATTGGCCGAGTGCGCGCATCTACGGGCCGCCGAATTTCTCAGTCAGTACGAATCTCTTACGTGACGGACCGCACACGCGCTGTGCATCATTACAGAACAATCGTAACCGGGACGATAATTACGGGATTATATTCCCAGTTTGTGTCGAGACGTATTAACGGACGAGACTTTCTTCTGGGAGTCCGGGTCGTAGCGGGGAGGGCGCTCACTCCGCGACGGGTCCGCCAGGCTGCGGCAGGCTCTCTATGCGACAGTAAAAGGGGCTCGTGGAACGGACAACTCCGAGTTATCCTTGGAACTGCCTGCCCTTCTTCCTCCTCACCTAACACTCCCTCCAGGTCCCGTATTTCCCAGTCCTGGCCACATTTGCCTGGACCCACACCTCACCGACGAGAGCTGCACGGGCAAGACAGGGCAATTACGCAAACGGGGAATCAGGGACCTAAAGCCGAGGGACGTCATTAAGTTGTATTACTCCTGACACAGATATCACAAAAGACGAATCCGAACATATCTCCACAGAAATCGATTGTAATGGTGTACATTGTAACTTATTTTAATCCAATGATACAGAGAAACCACCTAGTGTAAATAGCAAGAGAAAATCCGTACGGTCCGATTTCAAGCTTGAAGGTGGCAGATTAGTGGATATCATGTTTTTTATACAGCAACTAACTAAAGAAGCTGCACACAACCCAAACTTTGGCTGTACGTTATCAAACATGAGTGTTATTGGAGAGAAGAGGCGAGGTTAAAATTCTACCATTATTTTCCATTGTAACATGTGCAATGAAGTCATAAATGTTCCAACAAATGATACAAACCCAATGCATTTGAATGTCAACTCTAGGGCAGTTGCTGGTATCATGAGCATAGGTGGCAGTTTCTATAATCTAGAAGAGTTTTGTGCATCTATGGGTGTGCCATGCATGTCTGCAAGCACATACTCGAAATATCATAACAAAGTTTGTGAAGGCTGGGAGTTGGCAGCAACTCAACAAATGAGAAAAGAAAATGCAGAAGAATCTGTCTTAGTAAGAGAGAGAGATGTTGATGAATACGATGTGCCACATTTGACTGTAGTCGTCGATGGATGTTGGTCGAAAAGGTCATACAAAACAAAGTATAATGCACTGTCTGGAGTTGCTGCAATCGTAGGTTTTCATACCAGAAAAGTACTGTACATGGCAGTAGCAAATAAATATTGTTACGTTTGTGCCCGAACACCTGTTGACGAAGATCCAAAACCCCACAAATGCTATAAAAACCACCATGACAGCTCGTAGTATGGAATCTAAAATTATGTGTGAAGGGTTCAAACAAAGCGAGCGAGAACACAATTTAAAATATGCTAGAATGATTGCAGATGGCGACAGCAGTTTCTACAAAAAAATCTTGGACTCAAGACCATATAAAAACATAACTGTAGAGAAAATAGAATGTAGGAACCATCTTTTCAGAAATTTCAGAAAGAAAATTGTTTCTGCTTCTGAAAACACTAAACTTGGAATGCCTAAACTGAGAAAGACTGTTGCTGGAAAAGTAGAAAAGTTAGTGTCTGGTGTAAAAAAAGCAATTTTTTTCAGAAATTCACAAGATACAACAACAGAGGAAAAGATGTTAGGATTAAGAGATGACGTAGAAACTGGGCCTAGCCATGCATTTGGCGAACACAAGCAGTGCACTGTATTGGGTTATTTTTGTGAGGGCCAAAAACAAGACGAAGAAATCCTTGTACCACAACTTCAACAATGTGGCCTTTACACTAAAATAAAGGATGCAGCACATTTCTTAGCAATGCATTCACGTAACTTATTGTATAATGTGGATAGCAACGTTGTGGAGCAATATAACTCTGTAGTTGCTAAGTTCTCTGGTGGAAAAAGAATCAACTATGCAACAAAGAGGTCCTACCAAGAAAGATGTGCTGCAGCAGTTGTGGCTCATAATACAAAGACACCACACTATTTCCTACACAAAACACTTCATAACTGAATAAGTCCAAACAAAGTGGCCAAACGATTGGAATTCAGAAGAAAGTTAAGAACATATTTACAAGCCGAAAAAAGGAGGAACCAGAAGGTGTGTCGGCGATCACTTCTTAGAAGGTCGTTAGCTAAATGCTATTCGGACAAAGATTATGGTCTATACTGCCAGCAACCAGACATGAACCCAGAAGTGTACGAGAGTGAAAAGATGAAATTTCTCGACTCCCTAACAAAAACTGAAGAAGAAAGGCACAAACTTGAAAGAGATACGTTACTGCAAGCAGGTAGCACAAAATGGCTCGAGTATTGACGAAAATTGTTAACTGCCTCCAAATTTGGAAAGGTGTGTCGCAGACGGCTTAAAACAAGCTGTAAAAATTTGGTAAAAAACATCATTTAAGATCTACTTCATGTTCCGGCAATCGAACATGGGAAGAAATCAGGGAAAAAAAAAAAAAAAAACAGTTTTGAAACAGTTTGAGTAGTATAGGATAGCCGGTCCGGCGCCAGGCTTCAGGCTGTGGAGCCGGGAGCCGGTCCGCCATATTGGATTGTGACGTCACAGCAGCCATCTTGGATGGGTGTGACGACCTTTGACCTTGACCTTGACCCCGGCGGCCATTTTGGATCTGCCATCTTGGATCCGCCATTTTGGATGACGTAATTGTGTGTTCTCGAAAATTCCGGCGTTGTGTTTTCCGCCATATTGGATGATGACGTCACCGTTGCAATTTCTGTTACGCCCGCCATCTTTAACTTTTTTATTTATTATCCGATTTTAATGAATTTTTTTTAAATTTATAAAAAAATTCAATTAATAAAATTTTAATAAATTTTTTATAAACAATATACTTTTACGACACGGAGTTCGGAGTCCTCGGTTCGAACCCGATGAGGACAAAAAATAAAAATGGCGGCCGATCCTTCCCTCACAGTGGACGCAGGCAGACTGACCCCCACCACTTTTACCAACGCATATACGAACTTACAACACCCACCCCTCCTCCCCCCTCCCGAAAATATTTTTTTTTCTCGCACACGATGATCCACCCCTCCCCCACCACCCTTTTTTAATTTATTATTTTTTTTCATCGTAATAATCTCCCTCCACCACTACTCTAGTTTTTTTTCCCCTCCCTCACTTTATCGTCATTCCCACCCCTACCCCCTTCACCCCTATTCCACCTTTTAAAGTATAAATACCGGCTGCAGGACCCGGGAGCCTTCAGTTTTTGCCTCAGCTCCCATCTTGAAGGAAAGACGATGTTTGCTTGTTGTGCGAGCGGAGCAAAGATCTTGTCGGCCATTCTAGCATATGGTAAAGTGTGCACGCTTGCGGCACTGGATAAGGAGACGGAGTTGCCGTACTTACCTAAAGTAAGTCTTACCTGGTCTACACCCCTCAAGGGATAAGATACGTGTACAAGTTCCTACCGGCGTACCTGCAGCTAGATGCAGACATTCAAGATTGTTTGCTGTGCACCGAGTGTGACACACCGCACATGAAGTCATGGTGCAAGAAGCGACGAGACGCGTGCAGGCAGCAGCAGCATCATCCTATATCCTGAGCGCCGTGCCGCAGTCAGCATCTAGGCACCACTCCAGCATTTGCAGAGCCAGCATCTTAGTCACGTCACTCCAGCCTCGTCGTATGTGTAACTGCGAGTGATGACAATATGACACTCTTTCTTGTCAACGTCCAGTGTCTTACGTCCCAAAAGGGCCCCGTAGTGAAGCAGCTGTCAGTGATGTCCATCATTGGCGGTGAAGAAACCAGGACTTATGAATACATTTTTAAACCTCCATGCGTCTGGTCGGAATTAGACAGATTCTCACAAAACGAGAACCGTCGACTAACCTATGAAGTGAACGGACTCTCGTGGAATGACGGTGATTTAGACTATAGCCAAGTGAACTCCGTGCTACGTGATCTCGTCGAGCCGGAAGACGACGTTGTTTACGTCCTTGGTAATGAACAGAAACGTATTGTGAGTGATTTGTGTAGTGCCAGTGTCATTGATTTACGTAAACAAGGCAACTGTCCTTCCTTCAAAACACTGTTAAAGATGTACGGAAACCAAATTGAAAAGTGTGATAAATTTTATAATGGTTTCCACTGTGCACACTGTAATAGCCAGTTACTAAAGCTGTGGCTCTATGAGCATCCTTATTACTACAGTGATGTTTAATTTTCTATTCTTTTTGCAATCGTAAATATTGTTTCCAATGTCATCGACTGATGTGAGGGGTGATGGAATTATGTAAATAAAATATATATATAAACCAATGTATTTGTCTGTTTTATTTTCACCTTTATTTCATTGTATTTTTTTTGTGATGTAAAGTCTATTAATTATACTCTTTCGAAAAAAATTAAAATATAATAATCACTTTTACTGTTTCCAACAATTTTCATTCCAAACATACATTATAAAAAAATTTTTCTCAAGAAAAAATAAATCAGCAAATAAAATAACAAGGGTATTAGTATTATAGAAATAAAACCAAAGGTCAAAAATGTTACAGAAATATATTTTCAGTAATATATACATTTAATGATATCCTTAATATATTTGACATGTGTGTGTAGATTCGCAGGTCTCTCTCCCTTCCTAGCAGCCCACGCTCGTCCCGCCGTCTCCCCATCACCATCTCACCAGCACCCCGCCCCACACCGAATCTCTCTCTCCATCTCAGCAACTGCTCACCTGCTAAAAACTTAAACAGAATATTAGTAATTTAAACAGAAGGCTTGCATCACTGCTCTCTGCGGGTTTTTAACGGGCTGGAGACAGACACCGCTAAACAGGCAGGTCACGCACAAGCCCCTTGCCTCCATATGCAATATACATCACATATGTAGTCAAGTACTTATGAACAACGTCTCCATTTAGCAGTGGCCCATTACAACGATGCAAGCCTACCAGAAAGAACTACCACATGACACATTGTCACAAGTCACATACAAACGCTGAAATTGACCAGTAACAACGATGTATCAACGCCGAAATCTTGCATGTCATCGACTGAGGAACCCAGCGACATAACAGTCCAGCGGTGACACACAACGCCGAAATCTTGCATGTCATCGACTGAGGAACCCAGCGGCATAACAGTCCAGAGTTGACACACAACGCCGAAATCTTGCATGTCATCGACTGAGGAACCCAGCGGCGTAACAGTCCAGCGGTGACACACAACGCCGAAATCTTGCATGTCATCGACTGAGGAACCCAGCGTCGTAACAGTCCAGCGGTGACACCATCGACATGACTCCACCGATGTAAGGAGCCCAACGTCATGACTCCATCGATGATAGGAGCCCATAGTAGAGACCCCATCAACATGACACCATCGATGTTAGGAGCCCCATCGACATGACTCCATCGATGTAAGGAGCCCAACAATGCATAAAAAACGCACAAATCACATAAAAACGCATAAAAACGCATAAAATCGCATATAAAAGCATCAATGTAAACAATGCTTGCACCACAAATCAACGTAGGTGCATAAAAACCAACCACCATCCAACCAACCAAGAAAATGCAGCACCACAAATCAACGCAGGTGCATAAAACCACCACTTCCAACCCAACCAACCAACCAACCAACCAAGAGAGCGCAGCATCGCAAACAACGAGGATGCAAAACATCACCACTTCCATCCCAACCAACCAAGAGAGCGCAGCACCACAAAAACAACGTAGGTGCATAAAACCACCACTGCCATCCCAACCAACCAACCAAGAGAGCACAGCACCACAAATCAACGAGAATGCAAAACACCACCACTTCCAACCCAACCAACCAACCAAGAGAGCACAGCACCACAAAAACAACGTAGGTGCATAAAACCCCCACTGCCATCCCAACCAACCAACCAAGAGAGCACAGCATCGCAAACAACGAGGATGCAAAACACCACCACTGCCATCCCAACCAACCAACCAAGAGAGCACAGCATCGCAACCAACGTAGGTGCTAAAACCACCACTGCCATCCCAACCAACCAACCAAGAGAGCGCAACATCATAAAAACAACATAGGTGCATAAAACCACCACTTCCATCCCAACCAACCAACCAAGAGAGTACAGCATCGCAAACAACGAGGATGCAAAACACCACCACTTCCAACCCAACCAACCAACCAAAAAACGTAGCACCACAAACAACCTGGATGCAAAACACCACCACTTCCATCCCAACCAACCAAAAAACGTAGCTCCACAATCAATGCAGGTGCAAAAACGTACCCTCACCATTTCCACCACGTCAAAGCCCATCGATGTAAGACCTTCACCGATGTAAGAGCCCATCGACGTAAGAACTCCACCGATGTAAGAGCCCACCGCGTAAGAACTCCATCGATGTCAAAGCCCAACGATTAAAAAAAATAAATCCACCGACGTAAGAACTCCATCGATCTAAAAAAAAACAAAACACATCAGTGTAAAACGCATCGGTGTAAAAAAACGCATCAGTGTAAAACCGATCGGTGGAAAAAAACGCATCAGTGTAAAACGCATCGGTGTAAAAAAACGCATCAGTGTAAAAAAAATTCTTGCACCACATACCAACGTAGGTGCATAAAACCACCACTGCCATCCCAACCAACCAACCAACAACCAAAAAACGTAACACCACAAACAACGAGGATGCAAAAACACCACCACTACCATCCCAACCAACCAACCAAGAGAGTGCAGCATCGCAAACAACGAGGATGCAATAAACCACCACTTCCAACCCAACCAACCAAGAGAGCGCAACATCGCAAACAACGAGGATGCGAAACACCACCACTGCCATCCCAACCAACCAACCAAGAGAGTGCAGCATCGCAAACAACGAGGATGCAAAACACCACCACTTCCAACCCAACCAACCAACCAAAAAACGTAGCACCACAAACAACGTGGATGCAAAACACCACCACTTCCATCCCAACCAACCAAAAAACGTAGCTCCACAATCAATGCAGGTGCAAAAACGTACCCTCACCATCTCCACCACGTCAAAGCCCATCGATGTAAGACCTTCACCGATGTAAGAGCCCATCGACGTAAGAACTCCACCGATGTAAGAGCCCACCGCGTAAGAACTCCATCGATGTCAAAGCCCAACGATTAAAAAAAATAAATCCACCGACGTAAGAACTCCATCGATCTAAAAAAAGAAAACACATCAGTGTAAAACGCATCGGTGTAAAAAAACGCATCAGTGTAAAACACATCGGTGTAAAAAAACGCATCAGTGTAAAACACATCGGTGTAAAAAAACGCATCAGTGTAAAAAAAATTCTTGCACCACATACCAACGTAGGTGCATAAAACCACCACTGCCATCCCAACCAACCAACCAACCAACCAACCAAAAAACGTAACACCACAAACAACAAGGATGCAAAAACACCACCACTACCATCCCAACCAACCAACCAAGAGAGCGCAGCATCGCAAACAACGAGGATGCAAAAAACCACCACTTCCAACCCAACCAACCAACCAAGAGAGCGCAACATCGCAAACAACGAGGATGCGAAACACCACCACTGCCATCCCAACCAACCAACCAAGAGAGCGCTGCATCGCAAACAACGAGGATGCAAAACACCACCACTTCCAACCCAACCAACCAACCAAAAAACGTAGCACCACAAACAACGTGGATGCAAAACACCACCACTTCCATCCCAACCAACCAAAAAACGTAGCTCCACAATCAATGCAGGTTCAAAAATGTACCCTCACCATCTCCACCACGTCAAAGCCCATCGATGTAAGACCTTCACCGATGTAAGAGCCCATCGACGTAAGAACTCCACCGATGTAAGAGCCCACCGCGTAAGAACTCCATCGATGTCAAAGCCCAACGAAGAAAAAAAATAAATCCACCGACGTAAGAACTCCATCGATCTAAAAAAAAAAAATGCATCAGTGTAAAACGCATCGGTGTAAAAAAACGCATCAGTGTAAAACGCATCGGTGTAAAATAACGCATCAGTGTAAAACACATCATTGTAAAAAAACGCATCGGTGTAAAAAAACGCATCAGTGTAAAAAAATTCTTGCACCACATACCAACGTAGGTGCATAAAACCACCACTGCCATCCCAACCAACCAACCAACCAACCAAAAAACGTAACACCACAAACAACGAGGATGCAAATCACCACCACTACCATCCCAACCAACCAACCAAGAGAGCGCAGCATCGCAAACAACGAGGATGCAAAAAACCACCACTTCCAACCCAACCAACCAACCAAGAGAGCGCAGCATCGCAAACAACGAGGATGCGAAACACCACCACTGCCATCCCAACCAACCAACCAAGAGAGCGCAGTATCGCAAACAACGAGGATGCAAAACACCACCACTGCCATCCCAACCAACCAACCAAGAGAGCGCAGCATCGCAAACAACGAGGATGCAAAACACCACCACTTCCAACCCAACCAACCAACCAAGAGAGCGCAGCATCGCAAACAACGAGGATGCAAAACACCACCACTTCCATCCCAACCAACCAACCAAGAGAGCACAGCACCACAAACAACGAGGATGCAAAACACCACCACTGCCATCCCAATCAACCAACCAAATAAGCACCACGAAACAGTGTGTAGGTGCATGAACAAAACGAATCGCACCACGAAACAGTGTGTGTAGGTGCATGAACAAAACAAATCGCACCACGAAACAGCATGTGTGGGTGCATGAACAAAACAAATCGCACCACGAAACAGCATGTGTGGGTACATGAACAAAACAAACCCCACCACAAAACAGTGTGGAGTGCAAAAAATCAAGGAAAAATAGCACCAGAAAACCAAAAATCGAGGTGCAAAAAAATAAAAAAAAAGAGCACCACGAAACAGTGTAGGTGCAACAAAATTACAACGAGCGGACTCAGGAAACCAACGATGAAAAATCCATCGACGAAGGCTATGTACACCAAATCAACAGAGACATGGGTGGCTACCAAGTGGCAAACACTAGTCCCATACTCGTACATCACGGTACAGATTCCCGTCAGGGTCTTCTTCTCGGCTACCACAACAGCCTGGGACACCGTCAGAGAACATTGCGCGAAAAGTACGAGCACAGACACCAGTTTCAACATTTCATGTTATTAGTTCAGTTGCTTTTTTTATTTTTTGTGGAAGGAAAAAAATACCTTTTTGCAATCAAATTCATTTTTGCATAAATACTGCGGTATTATTAAAATAACATTAACCATTGTACCCATATGGTAATGTGTGTATACCATCATCACATATTCGCCACTTATCATCGTGCCATGAGAGTGCCAATTTATTCGTACATTCTGTATATAATGTCATGTGGTGTGACCTTATGGACCGGACTTGCGCGCGCTTTGTTGTGTGTTCTTCCAGGACCTCGAGAAAATCTTCAAATAATATTTTATTTTTCACTACACATTTCTGAATTCCTTTTGCTCTCTTTGTAATCGTTTCCCCATATCTGTACGCATATAATTTAGCTCTGAGACCGACAAACTCCTCCATCACCACCCCATTGCACTCATCCTTGAACTTACCCACCACTTTTTTATTGGTGGGTGAGTAGCAGGGGTGGTCAATGGGATACATGCTCGTATCAAATACACTCATGAGCGCAGAGTCGTCGGCCAGGTCCTGGTAGAAATTGCGCGTCTTGATTTCGTAGATGAAACTGTCCGTGTCAATGTACGCCAGCGTGATGTTGTTTTTATATCTTGTCTTCATCACATCATAGTGGAAATCGTACATAAACGTCTTGGACAAGTCCAGAACCGAGAACCCCGCATATATAGGGCGGTCAAGATAAATTTTCTCATGTTGGAGTTTTATTAGCGACAAGTCTTCGTCCAAAATGGTTCGGTCCTGGAACGCTGGCTTGGCAATCACTTTTCGGAGCCTCGCCTCGCTGCATACGAGTTCCATACGCTGCCGCTTGAATTTATTTTCTATAAGCTTGCCAAAGCAGGAATTATTTGCCAGCTTGAAAAACTCATTCTCAAAGTCATTGCTAGCATGTTGTCTCTTTAATGTATTTTTTTCAATATAGGACTTCATCCAGGCACGCTGCTTGAATTCCAGGACTCTGTGTACCTTTTTAATTCGCAGTCCGTGCTGGAGAGCTTGCTTCAGGTTTCTATAATGAATTATATGATTTTCCTTATGCTCGAGAGTTGTCATTAATTTAGTTTGACTCGAGCCTGGCGGGCATTTGTTGACGGGGAGGAACGGCAGATCTTTGTGGTCCTCGTGGAGGGCAGACGGATACTCTACATCGACTTCAAGGATGTAGCCCATCTGCCCCTCGTCAGGTATCGACATCACGTCAATGTCCGTGCCCACCCACCTGAAGCTTCTGACTGGCAGCGGCAGCGACATGGCCCAACCGTAGAGGTTGTTGGCGTCCAGATAGAGTATGTGCTTCGACAACTGGCTGGGATCGTAGGTGCGGGGAAGGCAGACGTTGTTGGCCTTGCAGTAGCGCTTGACCACTTGTGCCACCCCGCCCCTGATCCCAGCTTCGACGAACATGTACATATCGTAGTCGGTCATCAACTCCAGCTGTACCTGCGTCTGTTTCAACATTGCGTCGAACGTGAACCCTGGGGAACTGACGTAGTGACTGCAGTCAAGCCCGTACGTGTCGAGACAGAGCTGACGAAAGTTCTCGAAAACGTCTGCAAGAAGCAGCACGTCCGTCTTTAAATATACGTCGCTGTAGTCACCCAGGGTCACACAGACGAACTTGTTCCACACTGCCTGCGCATGCTCGTAATCGGCAGCACTGACATTGCTGTCATTTAATATATTGTAAAAATCTTCCTTTGCAGGCAGTTGTGGCTCGTCCAGTTTCTCCCAGCTGGAAACATAATCATTGGGGAATATACACTTTCTCGTGACGAGGGACATTTCTTCTGTTGTGAAATACTTTGAAGTCTCTTTGAATTTGTCGGCTGGCAGGTACGACGCGAGGGACGCCAAACTTCGTGCCATGAACCTGAATGTGTCGATAAACTGTACGGAGAATTTGTTGCCCAGACTTTTCGAAAATGTAATCATCTTCTCTTGCGTGTGGGGAATAATAAATATTTCCTTGTTGTCGTAGCCCAGTCTCTTTATGATAAACTTTTCATCATAACCCAGGTTGTGGAAGTACACAACAAGCTTCTTGGGTTGCCTGCGCAGAAGATTGCAGCTGTTGCAGGCGGCACCAAGGTATTTACCACTGAAGTGGTCGTGGTCCTTGACTTTATAATTATCAGCCGTAAATACTGTATTACAGTAGCAGCACTGTTGGGCTGCGGCGAATCTGGCATCCTCTTGAGCCGTCAGCGACGTCATGGGCAGGCTCGTATCGTATATTTCCTTCACCTGATTCCCAATATTGACTATGTCCTCCACGAATTTTGCTTCAGCATCGGGCCCCCTGTATAGCATCGGCTCTTGCGGCAGCGAGGCGGTGAGCGTGGCTGGGATCACATCATTATCCACCTTTACATATATGCAATAACTATAAGCTTCGTGCTTCTGGTAGGCCTGTGTGCTTGATTGCTGGGGGTCCAGCTGGCATGATGAGATGGGCACGAGCATGGCCTCAAAGTCTGCGTATACGACGATGGGCATCTTTGTCATGTGGTGATAGTTTTTGAATTCCATGACAGGGGGCTGACCGTTCTTGTCTGGCTTCGGCATCTCGACGCGCACGGGAGCATGGGTGTTGCAGAATTTCTTGTGCGCGTCGAGACACTGCTGCCCTGACAGTCCTGAAACTCGGTGCTGGTCATCGTAGTACGTGAAGCACCTCCTGCAGACATGTATTTTTTCTGTGTGGGCAGTGATCTGAGGCCTGACACGTCTTGAGAAGTTCTTAATATAGCAGAAATGAGAGTTCCTATCTTCGGACATTAGCAACAGGAGGTCGAAATGATGACGTTTTTCTTCCTTCCCCACACGCACTGGCGCGATCTTGTTGTCATCGTCAATGTTGTAGACGTTGACAGACACTTCTTTGTTGTTTCGCTCAAACACTTTGATTTGGTGGAGGGGGGTAGGGAACTCCAATCCTGAAAAATCAAATTTGTTTTCAAGCTCAAAGTAGCGCTTGTCGACTCGGTTGACATGTTCCCCCTCCACGTACCGCGCCAGTATGGCCCACTTGAAGCACTCGTTGTCTTCCAGGTTCATGGGATTTATGCATGCTTCACAGTTCTTGATGACAGCAGGCAGATCAATGTAGGAGGAGACTCGAAGAGGCACTAACTTGTTGAAACGGAGCTGAATATTCTTTACTGCAGACAGAGTCCAACCCGAGCCTTTACTGACATATTCGTCTTCCTCCCTACATATTTTCTCAATGCATTCTGTTACTGCCTCTTCAATGTCGCTCTATTCGTAGATGGGTATATTCTTCGTCTTGAACGCCCTCTTGTCTACACCTTCATCGAAGGGAGCGGGCTTGGCATAATCGCATTCAAGCCATACATTGAACTTCACTGGGCCATTCTCACATACTTCCTGGGAAATGCGATTTATCAAGTTATTTTTCATTTCGCCCAGGTACGTGCAAATATCTTTTGTCGCACCATTGTTGACTGCCACTAAGGTCTTTAAATTTCTGCGGAACGCGCTCTCCGCCTCAACGAACCCGGAGCCGCATGCCTCCAAGTCAACCTGAGCCTGGTCAGATGCTTGCGCCTCCAAGTCTCGCTGTGCCTGGTCGGGCACACTCGCCACGTATTGGGGACGAGTGCTGGGGCCGGGCTGTTGACGGCCAGAGGGCTCGGCCGTGCGACGTCTCTTGGGAGCCAGGCCATTGCACGTCTTGATGTGCACAAACAGCGTATTCGCCCTGGCACTTTACGCATGTAAATGATATGCGCTCAGGGTTGAATGAGCACTGGCTCTTCTCGTGGCGTCTGGCATCACGGCTATATTTGAATTGCTGCCCGCAGTGAATGCACCTCGAGCCTGTGCTGTGCTCGACGGTGCCCTCACACGTTCTCATATGGCGGGTCAAACTATCTTTGCTGTCTGCAAAGCTAATATTATATATCTCGATTTTTCCGTACTGCTCGACGTCTTGACGACCCAGTGATTGCGTCTACTCTGGGTCAGTAAGGGGCACGTTACGAGATTCCAGCTCCTGAAAGCAATTTCGACCGTCTTGTCCTTTTTGACGTGACTTAAAAGTCTGACTCTTTCCTTCGTGCTGACGGTTATGTGCGGAACAAACCACTCGGTGCTCGTGACGGTGACTGCGACCGGCTGGGGGTCGTTCCTGGGTGCTCCCACGACGGCATTCAGGTACGATGTCGCTAGAATTAACACGAGTTCTTGGCGGGCTTGAATTAATATTTTCTTGTAATCCTCCGCGAAGCCGAGAAGCATCGAAAGCGGTATGCTAACTTCGAATTTTCCAGATTCGTAGATGGGAATTTTGAAATCGGGTTCCATTCCAAAACCCGCGATTTTGGTCGCGCTCAGGTCGTTCGGTGTTAGAGACAGGTACTTTTTCATCGTGGCAGTAATGCCCAAGTCCCACGATTCGTCGATCACAATATTATTCAATTCGAAAATAATTCGTTTGAATAAATGCAATATTCCGTTTCGTCCGAAGTATGCAGTTGTGGGATGTGATCCGTCCGCCTTTGTCAGCGTGCCTCTTATACGAATAAACGACTGGCAAGGTAGAGTATAAACGTCTTGTTTCTGTACCGGGATGCGTATTTCCCTACCGGGCATGTACGGCCCTTGGAGGTAGGGTGCGTAGCAGTGATATTCAAATTTATTTACATCGTCACTAAACTGAGCTTTTTCTGACACGCTTAAATAATCTTCCATGCTTGTGAACTTTGTAGCCTAAACTGCGGAGATACTTAACGTTAAGAGGTATTAGCGCACCGCGGCCTCGCAACAGGCTGGTCCTGGGTTTGTGTCGCTTCTTTGATTTATAGGTCTTGAAAATCAGTCCCATCGCTTCAGGTGCAGACGTAATGTAATTTCTTCGTTTCTAAAATTTACTAGTTTATCGTTTTGATCGACAATGTCCACTACCGCTTCGGGTACTGTTTTGGCGAGCACAGGGGCGTAAATGATACTTTGCGGTACTTCGACCAGTTTATATCCGGGCGGAACCATTGGCGAAAACTCGTGTAGCATGTTGTTTAGTCTTCCGTTGAGGTACGTTCCACTTGCCAAATTACAGTTTATGCGTATTACATTCACGGACATTATTTGTACGGGTAACGAGGAGACGTGCAAGGTCTTGGCTGCGTATATTTTCGGTTCGAATCCGAGCATGATACCTATGGTCCCAGGTTTCGTAAAGTCGACATTTTCACTGCAGTAAAGTTCGCACTGTAGCGTGTTTGGATTATCTCGCAATTCGAAAATTGTGTTTGGAGACAGGGCTTGCTTGATGTAATTTGTAATATCGCTCAACTCGTATGCGCCGGTAGGTATGGAAACTTCCCGAGCTGATGTTCCATCACTTTTCAAGAGGCACATTTTGCAGTTTTCTTCGTCAATGTTCGGTATGGCATTATACGTTTGAAAATCTACGAGCCCAATGCTCCATTCTCCGTTCAAGTCCAGCGGCGGGTAGAATATGGCTCGTAGCTGCGAGCTACGACCTGTCAATATGAGTGTTACGGACATGACTGATTGATTTTCGCTACTGTACGTTTATTTTATATAAGGAAAAAAAAACATACATATATTTCATACTTCATATTTGGTCAGAAATCTCAAGCACAAGTGACCACAGTTTGTTTGATTAGACCTCTGTTCCGTTTCGTAATTGTAAAACAACTCGTGGACCGGCCCAGGTACTGTCGCAGTTCGGGCGGAGGGCGTAAATTACCGAAACTGTCGTAGTAAGTAGCTTTTTTTCCAGACTTTATGTACGCCACCCAGTGCGTGCCGCGACCCGACGACGTGTCTAAATTAATTATGGCGCACTCCAGTGTGTTTGGCTTGCTGGGCAAAGTGTCTTGCATAAACACACCGCGGAAATTTGGTATTTTAAGTTTGCGTGCGTACTTTATTAAATCTACGTTGGTGAGCGGTCGTTTCGGCAGGGAACTTAGGAGTTTCTCTTTACTCGTTTCTTTTTTTCCATGCCTCGTCCTGATTTGTGAGGTCGCAAGTACAGTCCTGCGCCGTTTTTTTTACTGATGGCAATAGCTTCCATGTTGGCGTTGTGTCGTTGTGCTTCCTCCAACTGCTTTCGCTGGTTCTTGCTAGTGTTGACTGCTCTAGCAATATTTGCCGCGGCTGCTGCGATCCCGCCTAGTGCACCTATAGTGGGCACCAGCAGCGGTAGAAATCCACCCTTTTTCTTAGTGGTTCTTTGTATCTTGCGCTTGCGAGACCTGGTCCGGCGACGAGCACCCATTCCTAATTTCGTCTTTGCCTTCATGATTTTAGATACGCCCCACGCTGCGATTTTCTCTCCAAGTCCCGCGTTCGTCGATTTGCTTATTTCTTCGGCTTCCTGTGCCAATATCTGATCTGCTCTGTGCCTAGATTCCAGATCCTTGCTTAATGAATATGCGATATCGTGCTGCTTGCACTTTTCGTCCAGGGAATTAATACCCACGTCACCGCGAGCTAACCTTTTCGCTAGTTTAGTCCCGGGGCCGCAGAATCTGTAGCCGGGAATGTGTAGCTCGAATGGTAGATTATTTATCAGCGAGTTTACAGTCCCGCGCCGATGTGTTGTTTGTTCCTGCCTCTTCGAGACATTACATGCAACTGACCTAAATTCAATAAATACGATTGCTCTTATAGAATTTACGTCAGTAGCGATGGAGGTAGTCAAGCAAGATGTTTGTTTGCCCGTGTGCATTACGCAAGACGATGAAACTATCGGTCGCGAATCGCGGCATGGTATATTATTACCGTCTACCGTACGTTGCATCATAGCGGGACCGTCAAACTGTGGAAAGACGTGTGTTTTACTGAGTTTATTGGAGGAGTCAAACGGTCTTCGGTTCGAGAACGTTTACTTGTATTCCAAGTCGTTGCAACAGCCAAAGTACCAGCGCTTGGCCGCCGTTCTACGCTCGGTGGATGGTCTGGAGTATTTTCCGTTTAGCGATAGCGTCGATGTGGTGTCTACCGACGAAGCAAAGCCTAATTCCGTGTTTGTTTTCGACGATGTGGCTTGTGAGAAGCAAGGCATAATACAAGAGTACTTTTCCATGGGTAGACACGCCAAGGTAGACTGCATATACCTGTGTCAGACGTACAGTAGAATACCCAAACATTTGCTGCGTGATAATGCGAATGTTATAGTGCTTTTTCGCATGGACGAACTTAATTTACGCCACGCTTACGACGATCACGTGAACACCGACATGTCGTTTCAGGAATTCAAAGACATGTGCTCCTTGTGTTGGAAAAAGGAACACGGATTTATAGTCATCGTAAAGGACTGGCCGCTATATAAGGGTAGGTACAGACAGGGTTTCGATCAGTTTATCGTCAAACATGAATCATAGCATTTCCAAATTTGGACGTAGCAGTCGAGCTCCGCGTACCGAACTATGCACCGTGAAACATGATGCTGAAATACGTAAATACATTTTGCTACTCGGTCAAGAAATAAAACGAGCAAAAGACGAAATAATAGTGTACCTTGTAGCCATCGAGCAGCGCGTGGAAGCTTCGGATTCTCGAATTCGCGACATGATCAAAGTTTCGAATGCACAAAGGCGCGATGACCTAAAGTCGCTTCTGTCAACACTTAATTCACGTCTGGTGTCTAAAGGTGCTTCGAAATAAAAACAAAATTATGGATGTTAACACCGATTTGGCTAAGCAACTGCACGATGTCATCGAGGCCATACGAACAAAGTACTTGCTCGCCAAGCAACACAGATTAAGCGACGAGGTTCGAAGAGAGGAAAAATTGAAGCCCTTGAGTGCACGTCTGGATAGTTTCATAGCCAGGCGAGGGGACGTCGAAAACGAGAAACCGACTAAAATCGAAATAAAAGAAGAGCTGCAAACGAAAGCGAAGTCCACAATTGACAGACGATTCCAACGTATCTACTAGCGAAGACGAAGATCGTGTCGGTCGAACTCTTAGGAAGAAACCTCGAAATAAAAAAGGTTTCGAAGTCGGTCCTCTCGCTAGCGAGTACCTTGCCTCCTCTGTGCCTCGAAACGGCGACGCGACGTATGGCGTGCATAAACGAGGTAGTAAATGGGTCCTTGGTTCGAAGGAAGTACATTTCGTGTCCGACGATAATATTGAATGTGGAAAAGAGGTGATAAAACTTACTCGTGGATTATGCGAACTTTTGTTTCGTAAAAAACCGCGGCGATATTCAGAGGTGGATTTGCGTAAATATAGAAGATTGCGGGATGCTTCCAACGCTGTTTACGCAAAAAATGACCCAAAAACGAGTCGATTCAAAGATTATGAACATGAGAAATATCCTTTGATAGCTAGTCTTTTCTTAGACATCGAAGGGGCCGGACTTTATAAACTCGACACTGGTAGAAAATTGGACTATGTATATTATGACGAACCGAACGAGTTGGTTGCTCGTCTTAGACTGCTGCAGGCATCTCAGAGTGTGGGAAATAATTCGCACACCAACGAAATCGCTTCCATACTTGAAGAATTACGGGAAGCGGGATATATTGAATAGTGATCATGTCAAAGTTTGCCATTGCGGACGAGTTGCATAAACCCGCAAGACGTAATTATCCGCGTCGAAAGATAAAAATCAAAGGATTGGACGACAATTGGCAGTCTGACCTGATCGAGATGATTGAGTATTCGCGTGTGAACAAGGGCTACAGGTACATTCTCATAGTTATAGACACCTATTCAAAGTTCCTGTGGGCTAGACCCTTAAAATGGAAAACCGCCGTGGAAGTTACGAGTGCCATGGCGAATATTTTGAAACATAAACGAAGACCTTTGTTACTGCAGACGGACGACGGGAAAGAATTCTACAATGCATCATTCAAGGCATTGATGAAAAAGTTTGACATTACGCATTATTCTACGTTTAGCGGTGTCAAAGCGTCAATGGCAGAACGTGTGATTCGTACGATGAAGAATAAACTGTATAGGAATTTTACAGCGAATGGTAGTTACAAGTGGCTGAGTTTACTTCCTAAACTCGTACGAGAATACAATTCTACTGTGCATTCTACAACGAAACTCAAGCCGAAGGACGTAAAGGACGATCGACTGCTTCGAACTGTGTACTCCAAGACGAATATACTAGATTCGTGAAAGAAAAAAGCGAATATCGGCGACATTGTGCGGATTTCGAAAAATCGCGGAATTTTTCACACGCCTTACAAGGGGAATTGGACTGGAGAATTATTTCGTGTATGTAGAATAAAAAATACGTATACACGTACTTATTTTCTCGAGGATCTGAAAGGGAAACGTTTAACAGGGGCGTTTTATGGAGAAGAGATTATGAAAACTAAATTTCCAGATACTTTTCTCGTTGAAAAAGTGTTACGGCGTAAGAAGGGTAAGGCCTTAATACGATGGTTGCATCATGGACCAGAGTTTGACTCATGGTTTTATGAAAAGGATATTTTAAAACAATGAGTTTGTGTAAACTTTTTTTTTAAAAAACTTGTGTGTAATGCTTATTTTGTGTAAATAAAACTTTGTATGTAATAAATTGTATTTTTTTTTTTATTTCTGTACGTGTATCATGCGAGGAGAGTGCAAGGAGCACGTCCGGTCCGCTCCGCGGTCGACGGGACAGTGGTGGAAATCTTAGTTTGCAAAATATGCTCCCGCCTTTCCCCTGGTCCATGCAGGTGCATCTTCCCCCTCCATGTCGCTCGCCGGACCGTGGGACACGTCGCTGAGGGCAGAGACCTGATGTTCTCTTCAAGGACACGTGTGCTGGTCGCCGCTTGCTAACATTATATTACAAAATTATTTTATTAAGAGTAACTTTAAATATTTTTAACTATAAAGACGAAATGAAAAGGTTTATTCCAAGTATAAAGTTATAACGAATTAATTTTCTTTACAAGTATAAAGTCATAAAGAATTAATTTTTTTTACAAGTATAAAGAAATTATTTTATTAGGAATAACTTTTAATATTTATTCCAAGTATAAAGATGAAAAGAATTACTTTTTTTCAAGTATAATGATGAACTGATATTTTTTTTTTCCAGGTATAAAGTTTTAAAGATTATATTTAAAAAAACAATTGAGTATAGTGACTTGGGGGTTTATTATTAGGATAAAACACAAACATTAATTTTTTTTTTCCATTTTATTTTTTTTCTGCGTAATCGTACATACATATATACATTAGTTTTTACCTCAATTCCCCCTCCCCCCTATCGAGTACCTTCTTCGTGACGAGTAGACGTAAAATATTATTATTTTTTTAATAGGTACTTTAACATCTAAAATATTATAAGGATTTTTTATTTAGTTTTGTAGAGGTACATTGAAAAAAAATTTGTTGATTAAAAAAATTTTTTTTGTAAAGATACATTGAAAAAAAAGTATTTAATAAAGTTTTTTCAAAGATACAAAAAAACGAAATAATTTAAAAAGGGTGGTGGGGGAGGGGTGGATCGTCGTGTGCGAGAAAAAAAAAATATTTTCGGGAGGGGGGAGGAGGGAGGGTGTTGTAAGTTCGTATATGCGTTGGTAAAAGTGGTGGGGGTCAGTCTGCCTGCGTCCACTGTGAGGGAAGGATCGGCCGCCATTTTTATTTTTTGTCCTCATCGGGTTCGAACCGAGGACTCCGAACTCCGTGTCGTAAAAGTATATTTTTTTATAAAAAATTTATTAAAATTTTATTAATTGAATTTTTTTATAAATTTTAAAAAAAATTTCATTAAAATCGGATAATAAATAAAAAAGTTAAAGATGGCGGGCGTAACGGAAATTGCAACGGTGACGTCATCATCCAATATGGCGGAAAACACAACGCCGGAATTTTCGAGAACACACAATTACGTCATCCAAAATGGCGGATCCAAGATGGCGGATCCAAGATGGCGGATCCAAAATGGCCGCCGGGGTCAAGGTCAAAGGTCAAGGTCACAACTATCCAAGAGGGCCGCCGTGACGTCACAATCCAAGATGGCGGACCGACAATCTTCAATCCTCACCCTGAACCCTGGCGCAGGGGCCCCTTTTCTATACTAATTACACTGCGTACAAATTTCAACAATGTCTTCATTGCACGGTTTTGACATTACACACTCAGTTTTAAACGGTAAAGTTTTGATATGTTGTTAGACAAATTAATTTGTACTGCTGTGCAAAAGTTAAGCTTTCGACAAATTTGCCATAGGTTAGAGTCATTTGCCTACATTCCTGGGCTAGGTCTAATGTGCATAACCTACGTAGTAGCATACGACTGTGCTGGGACGAAAGCCAAACATAGGTACATTCTCAGAACTGGCGGTGGAGATCAGCCCTCCCTCTACGGCGCCAACAGCCGACTGTCTGCGTGTAGATCGGAGGGGGGGGGGGGGTGGTATCGCGCCGTCATCCCCTCCCTATCTACTGTAGATACGCGGCGAGCCCGACCGTTGACGCCCCCAGATACAAACTCCGCCTCCAGGGCACTCTGTTCAAGGTTATCCGGACACATACCGAGTTCTCACGCGTATAGATAGGAACCTTAATAATTTTAAGTTTTTTAATATTATGTTGAACTTTTGTTGAAAATAAATATTGATACTATCAAACATTACCGCTAGCGTTGCAAAAGTACTCAAACACTATTTAAAAAACTTCTCTAAACAATTTTTGATAAGACAATTTATTACTGCTGAATGTTGAAATAACAAAAGAGTTTAAACAAATTTAAATCCCTTCCTACGTAGCCTACACTATTAGATTAGTTCAAACGTATTGTTAAACTTCTAAACATACATTTTCCTTACTTAATGTTAAAATTTCTTTTGCAGTGTAGTTAAATATGAAATTTTTACTAAACTATATTTACGGTACCTTATCCTGAAGCTGAAGCAGAGTGACATTTCCACAAAAAAACCACAAAGAGCAATATCATTGTTTCAGTACCTGTAATGTTTTTTCATAGTTTTGTAAACGCACATTGCATTTAAACTGGTAGATATTCAGTATTAACAGTTCTGGAGATGCTAGTTTAGAGTAGTTATACTTGAAAAAAAAGGTAATACCAAGTTCATGGTTGATTAAGTTAGGTTAGCTACATTATAACTATTGTGAAATTGACTGATTAGTTTAGGTTAGCAACATAAATAATATGGTAAAATAGGTTAAACTGTTTCTTACATTGTATTAGCAAAAATAACTGTAATAATGTAGCAGAGCTATTTTAACAAACAGTTTAACCTATTTTATCGTATTTTTTTTTGAAAATAGGATTTCATTAAATCGTTAGATACATTATGTCTTAATTTTCAACTTGCACGGGAAAGATAAAAGTATAGCAAGTTCTTAATTTCATTCAACTCAAGTCACACTAGCTGAGATGTACCTACTAGAAGGTGTTTATCATTGTGGTCGTAAAACACCTGTTTTTCCAGGTGTTATACAAGAGTATTAAAACAATAAAAAAACTTCCTCACCTCAACATACAAACACACCTCGAATGCAGAGATATATACTTATATATATACTTATATACATATATATATACTTATATATATATAAATTCACAAAATCTTGCTACTGTAAATAACCTCAAATTCTGGGGTTTCAGTGCTCTGTGTGAAAAGTAGCAAAATTTTAAATGAACGAGTTCAGTCGGCAAAGTTCGTTTATGTTCGTATCTTTTCAGCTGTCTTAAAAAAATGCTTCGTCAAGCAGCAGTTACGCCAAACAAGCTCTTACTTGAGCATCCAGTCTTCATGAAGCTCATCTTGTTTACGGACTATGAAACATGGATATTGAAATCGCTGCCTTGAGAAACATGACGATATTCGCCAAGAAAGTCTCAAAATGTTGCTCACGAGACGATTATGAATACCAGCCCAGGTGAGAACCTTTTGTAACTGGAAGTTAAGTACAACTTCATTGCCCCTCATTTACTCTAAGACCATTATGTAGCATCGTTATTCGACATCTATGTACGAGGGCTGTTTTTTTTTTCAACCTCCGAAAGGCTATATAAAAAAAGGAAATTTACGTAACATAGTAATTCTACCACCAAAAGTACAGTAGGGTATTACTTATTTCAATACATAAAAGCCAAAACTATCGAGGCATTTGTCATATCGTAACACAAGCTTATCTATGCATGTTTCGAAGAAGTTAGCCGCCAGTGAATAGAGATAACAGGACAAGTGCCTTGATCTCCCGCTCCCTCATGACACCGCTGTAAGGCGGGTGGACTAATTGTGCGGAGTATTGTGCCTTATTATTCATATTCTTGCGATAATTCTTGACGCGGGAGCCAGTGCGCCGCGCGATTAATCCACCCGCCTCACAGTGGTGTCGTGAGGGAGCGGGAGATCAAGGCACTTGTCCTGTTATCTCTATTCACTGGCGGCTAATTTCTTCGAAACATACATAGATAAGCTTGTGTTACGATATGACAAATGCCTCGATAGTTTTGGCTTTTATGTATTAAAATAAGTAAGACCCTACTGTACTTTTGGTGGTAGAATTACTATGTTACGTAAATTTCCTTTTTTTATATAGCCTTTCGGAGATTGAAAAAAAAAACACCCCTCGTATATAGTGCAGCATTCAGTGAGCAGCGAACGATTCCTGCATCAACTATTCCTTTTAGTTTGGTGTTTTATTTAGAGTGGTATTGCGTTTTGTATTGTTTTGTACTCGTATATTAAATAGCAACATTGGTTTGTATAAGCTTTGTCACTGCCTGTGATTTTTTGTTAATTTTTTTGGCACTTGCTTTTTTGCACATTAGCTGCAAGGGTAGCCACCTAGTGTCAGTTGTCATCTGGCCACAGAAAGAGGTGGCCATGTTGATCAGTGGTTCCGCGAGCTTTGTCGTTACCAGACTGGAAGAGTGATCTAAATTATTTCGTGCCCACTTTTTTCATCCCCTTATGATTTAGTTGTGCAGATTTGTTTTATGTGTGAGTTAGATATGTCACTAGTTTAACTTAGTTTCATTTAGTCTCTGTTGAGCATGTACCCATTAAGCTTGTAGTTATTTGTTGTTTAGTTATCAGATGGTTAGATTTAGTTCTACGGGCAACAACAAAGCACCTTTGAAGAGCAATGTGTTTTTATAAATAAAATAGGTACCAATCTTCAGCACTCGTGTTATCATTTGCGGCATGCCTGCCTGCCTACAGACAGGCTTCCTTCACCGAAATCTCTTCAGGTGTTCTTGGTGGCCTACAACGTATATTTGTGTCCATTTTGTGCATCTTCATCACAGAAAAGCCCTTTTGCAAAACTGGAAGTTCCCACGACCTAAGCAGACATTTTCCTCTTGTTCTACCATGAGATGGTGCACAGAATTTCCCCTCCCTACCACTCCAGCTGGCATGAAATTATCTAATTTCTTTCATTTTCACATTCCTACAAACCTCTACACCATTGCAACATTGATTCCACCCACCTGAAGGGCAGTGACATGACAAAGTGATCTCATTACAAGAAATAACCATGCTGGTGCGAGAAGAAATATGTTACCTTTTCTTCACCCATATTGAGGCAGGCAGTCATGACAGAGAAAAATCTGCAAAACCTTCTGAGGCAAAAACCTTTTCTTCTGTTGTATAACATGAAACAAGACAACACATGTGTACTCCAGCACTGCCAGACTAAAAGCTGCAGGACGAACATCCAAGATGGGCAGTTTGCCACACCATGAAGGCTTGCCCGCTTCAGCACAGCAGGTTGTCGTTCCTCAGGGGGAATATACAGGCAACCTATGCAAAGGAGGCAGGTCACCACAATGCCGATGGTACCTCTGGCACTCAGACTGCTTGAGCAAGAACAAACGATGGAAAACAAGCAGTAGGTGGCATGGGATCTGATGTTCAATAACCTGCACACCTGAAATGCATTTGTTTTTGTGATAACATACCTCTAAAACCAGATAATGCATGTTTCCACCACAATTAACAGGAGATATTACTCTATACCGGTAAAAACTGGGGTAAGTCAAGTTCTTATGGTTCTACCAGGAAACACCATGCCATGTTGCTGCATGCTATGGCTACCCACAAACACTGGAGTGGGGATGACCATCATGTACATCATTACCAAGGTAAGGTTAGAGATCTTGTTAGTCTATGTCCTCTGTCTGGAAGTGGATAAGACTCCCGCAGGAGATGGTGACTTTCGCTGAGGTGTAGCCATTGCCAGCTCTAGTTATTCAAGACAAAATCCAACAGGTCCACAGAAAATCGGAATGAAGCGAATATACAGCCTCTCGACACCCATGCCAATCCTTTACCTCCTCGTGGCACCTGTGGTTTTTATCAAAGTGGACCCTGCCTCAGACATCCTCAGTTGTCTGAATGAGTACCATAAATTGTGAGTGTGGTGAATATGCAGGAAACAGCAGATGAGATTGAAACCTTTCTGGGGGGTTCGATTACTGAACCCTGGTGGCCATCGGGTTCCAAAGTCCTGTCTCACTGCGAAGAGCCAAAAGCCAATGGGGAAAGAATAGGACTGAGTATGCCATTGGTGGGATCAGGCACATTCGAGCCTTAATCGGCTATAAACCCCTTTGGTCATGGTATAAGGAGGGAGGGGGGAACCATGTTATACAAAATTACTCCAGCATATCTAATAACGACACTGACAGTTAGTTCTAGCCAAAGCGAACAGTCTGATATCTGCAAGTGCCACTTAAAGTTGGTAGTAATGTGGGCTGATCCTTGTAATGAATTGATACCTGGTGAGGTTTTCTCTATCGGCCTAGTATTAGACTGATGCAGGACTCGCACTTGGCAGTGATTTTCTTTATCACATGGTGCAAGCTTAGAGGCTTCTCCAGACCTGTGAAGAGCTGACGTGGTGAACCATGAAAACAGCTAGGAGAGGTTGGATAGGCCTCTGCTGGACAATTAATTTTTCCGGGTGACTGATGGGTCCTAGAAAGAGGTGGTAGATCGGGATAGGCGCTAGCAGAACTGTTAATGTCTCGGGGTTAAGGACACAGTCAACTGTCTGGTTAGCTGAGTGAGCTAGGGGATTCTTGATGGTGATGATGCAGATATGGGTCAACTCAGCCTCTCACCATTGCCAAGGCTCTAATGGCTTCCCCGATTGTGTAAATGGTGTATCCATTTCCACACCCGTTGGTGCCCCAAGACAGAAGGCATAGGCTAAGAGTGCCGGGTTAAAAATAAATGGGGAGCAATGCCTTATATATGTGTGTTATGTTATTCTGAAAATCATTTGCAGAAACCTGGCAGCAGGACAATTTTGGTTAGTGATGCATGATGTAGTAATTTAACTAAGTTGGGGTTGCATGAATATCGGTTGGCAGGAGCAGCTTACAGTTTATGCAAAGGGAACACCCAACTGCCAACTAGGGTACCTACTTTACTAGGAGACTTTGACCAATATGTACCCCTAGAGTATCAGGATGCTGTCAAGCAGTTATTAAGGGAGAAACAAGATAATGTGTTTTTCACTAGCACACTCTTCAATGTATCATACTCAGTGGAGTATTGCATTCCTAGATGAGGAACCATTGTAAAAAGTTCCTAGGTGATACACTTAGTTTCTGGGAACATGGTGTGACACTTGAACAGGTACAGGAAATGTTGCGGGATGTTGTTTAGGGCCACACACTAGTCCTTAAAATGCCCACATTTGTCTATCGCCCAAGAAAGCTGGTACCTGCGCATTGTCTAGATTTTCGTCCACTGAACAGTGTGAAGTCAGTTCGCTGCCACTTCAGATTGGCACAGAGGAGGAGTTGGCAGTGTGGGTTGTACTCGAATCTTCACCATGCTTGAATTTCGCTTGGGATACTGGTATGTGTCTATTTAGCACAGAAATATATGAAGAAGAATATGTTCACCATCCCCGACAAAATATTTAACAGTTCTCTGCCATGCCTTTTGTCCTAAAGAGCGCGCCCGCCATGTTTTAAGCTATGATAGTTCGCATCTTAGAGGAATATATTGGCCAGTTCATGACAGCCTACATAAATGATGAGATTGTTTAGTCGAAAAACAGGAGGATCACATTTACCATTTATCTCTTGTGTTAGAAAGGCTCGCAACTCAACAAATCACTTGCACCACCCACTAATGCCACATTGGCAAAGAAAAGTACTTTTAATCTGACATGTCTCAGACAAACAGACAAGCATACATGAAATTAAGCAGTCAGACAGGAAGACAGCTCTGGACGATACAACAGCACAAGTGAACACAGCAGGCATCATGCGACGAAACCATTGGCATTGGGATAGTTGGGATAGTTTCGGATATACATTCTGTTCCCTTCAGCAGGCTCTACTTATTTTAAATACTTAATATCATATTTAGATATAGTTAGCCTACTTTCCAAATATTTTTAGTTCCTTGGAGTACAATTCATAACTAATTTTCTATTCTCGTCTACAGACTGATAGGGATGGCAATTTTTTTAGAATTTACTGTAATGGAAATGAGACTGGAAAAGTTCACTTTACTCAGATTTATTTCTTAAATTTCAAAAAGAAAAACTTGAAAAATGTGCATATTAATTAGGCATGAATCTGGATGATACACAGATGAGTGCTTAATCAAATGAACTTCAAATGATTTGAAATAAAACTCAAAGTGTTCTGTATTTTAGTATGTATTTTATTCCTGGAAATTAATATTTTCCACAACACTTTACAATTTTTCGGAATTTGGGGCAGTAATATTTTATCATTTAAAAATAATCTTATGAAATGTTACACTGGAAAGCATTTTATAAAGCAAAAGTGAAGGAATATTTATTAACTCTTCAACAACACACACGAGTAACTGTGGTGTAAAATTATACCAAATGCACTTTACTTATTATTATACAAAAATGTCTGAAAATAATACAAATATATACACTTATACTGTAATGTACAATTAGCTGCAAAAAATTAATAAATGAATAAATAAAGCATATTTTAGTTTGATGATGGAAAATTAAAATTTAATCCAGCCAATTGGTTGCAACGAAGAGAAAACGAACAACAGTTTAAGTATACTCTCACGAGATTAAAATATTTGAACATATGGTTTTGATTTGACTTACATTATTATGGATAGGAATGACACGAACAATGAAGAATATGGAAATAACAATTTCTGTTAGTAATTATATTTATTTAATATTGTTGAATAGGAATTTGCTAGGTAATTGTTATTTATAATATTTCACTTAAAAACAAGAAAAATGTTTTTTATGTACTATTTAACTAGTTACATGATTATATATATTTATGTACAATGCAAAAATGTTACCATTTACTGCTTTCACAAATACTTCAGAAATAAGTAATGAAATTTCTGAACCTTTACAATTAAGTGCAAAGACAAAAATAAATTGATTTAAAAAAGTACTGGTAAATCAGAAATTTTAACATTGTTCCTTTCACAAGACTCGGTCCCATTGTTTGTACAAACGAACTCGACAAATGGTATTTATTTTAAGAGTCATAAATTATGATAGCAGTAACAATAGTTGTATGTTTTCACTGACAGCAATAGAACATAACTAGAGGACATTGTCACTAACGAGCTCAATAATACACACATGATTACAAAATACTTCTTCATAAAATATGAAGAAGATCCTGCTATTCGGATTTTTGTAAAAGAAAAAAAAATTAGGTAACCTTATTAAATCACATACACACAAGTAGTAAATGATATGCACATGTAAGATTTTTAAAAACTATAATTATTTTTTTCAATTATCACAATAAAAATTTACATGTTTAAGGCATTATATTTTTAATTTAACTATTCCAAACATGTTCTTGTATGAATAAAAAGAATTAATCAAAACTGTAACTATTTACTTTACAATTAGTAGTGACAAACTACAATACAAAAATGTATCTAATTCTGCATGAGAAATGCTATTATTAAAAAAACTACTCCAACGAAAGAAAAACCTCTTCATCCTTTATTCAACAAAATCATATTTACATGTTATACTTATCAAACTGATAGTTATCAAACATGAAGAAAGGAATGGAAAGTTTAATACAAAAGGTTGTATTATGTTAGTTCATAAGTTTAGTTGTCAGCCTATAGCTCTCAAGGACGTATTTATTGTTTGAATTTTCTTGCAAACATACACCTATTAAGTTATTTCCCATAATGGAATGAATGTTTCATAATTTCCTTAATATGTAATTATAAATAGTTTAAAATATGGATCACAGACCATTTTCTGTCTCTTAATATGTAACTTTATTCTAATGGTTTTTATTGTTTTAATATATGAGCAATTACAAGATCACTTAGGTAAAATCGCTGAAATCGGAGTACATTGCCCACAAAAAATACTAAAATAATTTTACCGGTCAATACTTTTAGTCCATCTGTTTAATTGATAATATCTATCGTCAATGTTAAAGGTAGGCATGGTTCTGTGGTAGGCATAATTGTGCAATGCATGTGACTCTATGGTAGATCTAATGCGTACTGTTTATGTCTCTATGGAAGGGCTACTATGGAAAAAAACCTGAATTAATTGTATGGTTGCCTTGTATAGAGTCCTTGTTTATAGTGAGAATAATCAGCGTGCCCAGTGATGTGGTAGTGGAAATAATGAACTATTAATTTTCCATATGTGGTCCTGCCCAGAGTTTATTTCAGGACCTCGGATTCTTACAGTAAAAGTCCATATGCATCAAGTGAGATGATATTTCATTAAACACCTTTTAATTAGACTTCCTTAAGCATCAATTACTTCTTACAATGAAAAACGAACGAACAAAGGCTTATAATTAATTAAACAAAAATATTTTTATAAATCTTTGAAATTATTTTGCGAATTTAAATTTCAATAAAAAATAATCTTCTGATAAGAAATCAAATAGCAGGATAAGTGGCCTGGTTAATATATTTTTAACTATCAGAATTTTTAAAGAATAATTTGAATTTTTTCTGTATTTTTAGGTGGTTTTTAAAGATTTGGAATATGGGGCCAAGATGACCGAATAATGGGTGTCTGGTGATCTGGTGATTGCCACAAGTCCACTTAAGTGGAAAAACAAGTGAAGCAAGATGGCGATCGGCACTAGCATAATTTATCAGACGAAAAGAGAATTCAACATTATGAGTGTAATATCATTCAAGATGGCAGCCATGATGTCACATTGGTGGAAGTAATACATGCTTAGTACAGATTGTAGGATGTCAGTATGCTGGTGGACATCGTTAATGAAGGATGTGGTACCATTATTTTATAAGTAGATAAATCAGGAACTTTTATTTAACTTGTTTTTAATTGGTTTTTAAGCTAGTTGGAATAGAACAAGTAGGTACTCCAAAGTCGATGACGTAACTTATTTATTAAATTGTTTTAAATACATATATTTTCTAATATCCAATGTGGAATCCAATATGGTCGCAAATAGAATTTCTGGAATCCAAAAAGGCAGTTTCTAAAATTTTTATGAATTCAAAATGGTAGAATCCAAGATGATGGCTGTAAGTCAAAGTAGAAGGTGAAGAATAAAATCATATACTATCCAAGACGACTAGGTACCGATCTTAGACCTTCTCTACACTTAGAAAAATCTTTATAAATAGTTTTCAGTTTTTTTATTATTTTTATATATTTTAAATTTTTGATGCTAATATTTTGTTGAGTTATAGGATTTTATACTCATTGAGTTCGAGCCAAGAACTTCAGAGTCAATGACATATATATAATTTTTTGACAATTTTTGTTATCCTTTTATATATGTTGAGTTAACTTTTAAAGTAATCAGTTTATTAGATAAAAAAATTCATTGTAGCATATAAGATGGTAATGTACAAATTAGTTTGGAGTTCAAAATTTCTAAATTAAAAATTTATAATTTTCTACCAAAGACAAAGGTAAAATATTATGGCTGTGACATAATCCAAGATGGCGGGCCGATACAACCTACTCCACCTTTGGACTCCTGGTACAGGAGAATTTATATTTTCTACCTACTATACATAAATAAAATTTTTAATCTAGTATGTATTTTGTTAAAACATTTTCAGTAAGTGTTTAACAATTGGTTTAAATTATTCAACCAAATACTATCATATTAAAAAGTGGTGCAAATTAGTAAATGTTCTTTACTTGAACTCAAACATAATTTAGTTGTTTTAACTGAACTTGAAAATTCATCGCAATAAATTAGAATAATTTAAGGCAACGTGTTCTGCATTCTTCATCAATTGGGAGTCCAAATATAATTTCTACTTGCAATTTTTTATTTCATAATGCTAAATAACACCAACACAGAAAAGTCATTACTATGCAAGTAAATAATCAAAATAAGCCAATAATATATATAAACATTTTTTATTCATTGTATATAAATAAGTTATTGTTTATTGTTGGTTTCTGCTAAATTATTTTAAAATTTAAGAATTTAGTTCCTTGTAATTTTCAGCTCTTTTTTAGCACTATATATACCTATATATGTTATCATAAAATTTGTAATTTATAAACTCTTATCAGATTACAAAATAATTAAATGCACAGTTTTTTATGCTTGAAATTTGATTTTGTTTCAAGCTTTTTGGAAAAAGTGAGAATGTGATGGACATTCAGTTAACATGATGTAATTTCAACTTTATGGTCACCAATACATTTTCAATTTAACAGATGTTAAAATATAGTGTTTGATGCAGGATAATGCGTAGGTATTTAAAGAATAAAATTGTTAAAATAATATTTGAAACTAATAATTTATTTAATCCAAAGGCTAAATTTATGAAAATCACCCCTAGTGTTCTTATTACATTTTATGTCATGTTAACAGTCAAGGACAAGAGACAAGATAATGGAATGGACTCGACTATGACCTTGAGAAAGGAATCACAACATTTGCCTTTAGCGAATTTGAATGACTATACAAAATTGAAATTCGAGATACTTGACAAAGATTTGATCCCTAGTCTTCAATAATTCTAGTCCAATAACTGCGCCACTCACTCTTTATAACTAGCAGTCAGTTTCGATAGATTATAAATTATGTTGTCAAATGTATAAGTATCCACCACTGCCAACATTGAATTTTGGCAATACATTGCGGGCTTGCTAATGGTCAAAATCTAGTTGGGTTTTGAATGGTATCCAATTAAATAAAACATTGTTTGGCTAACATGCCTTAGAGTTTTAGTGTTTCTTACATGAGTTAAAACTAATTTTTCAATGTTTGTCAAAAATTAGGATAGCTGGGCCAGTTTTGGTCCAACCAAAATTGATACTTGGTAGGTACTGCCGTTTATGAGGCAATATCTAGATTTTCTCTGTTGAAGCACGAAATGTGCTACCTTAGGATAAAGTAAGGCATACCTAATGAACAAACTCACGTTTCACCATTCAAGCTTTTCTATTGCACAAGACTCTAGAGGAGAACAGCTAACACACTGCAGCCACATCGATATAAACATTTACTAAAGTTTAAATACCAAGATATGGATTGATAGTTCATGTACATTGCTTAAATAACTATTATTGCACACAGATGTTTACGTCTGTGTAGTCAGACAACCGACCTGAAAATTAGCCCATCACACACTGAACTGGTTGTCCTCTCGGTCACCGCGAGATTGCAAGCGATGCTGTAGGTCATTGCCTTACCCTTTCCACTATTATTGCACAAATGTTTCTTTCTTATATGGGTCACTCTTGTCATAATTATTTATGTATCTTCGAAAACATTGGAGTTGTTCCCATGATTGCAGCTGAAAGTGGCTAAGGAAGGTAGGTACAGTTGGGCTAATTTCTTGGGCAGCTGACATTCTTCTGGCCTTTTTGAGCAGCTGTGGTTTGCACTGTTTCTCCTGGAGTGGCCTAGTCATGCTGGTGCTTCTTGATTACCATTTTATTTCGGTATTTTAGTAAGTATAGCCAACTAGTATGCTCGTTAATCGGGGAGGGTCCTTTTCATTTAGCTGCTAAAGCTTCTTTAGGAATCACTATGGTCAGAAGTCATGCTCAAGTAGATATTGCGCCCAACATTGTGGTGGTTGCAGGGAAAATATGGACTCGTGGAATGAATGGTTTTTAGTGTTTGGAGTATATACAAACTTCGTCATTCGTGGGTGATATTGGGTCAGTTTTGAAACAGTTGCTTTCAGTCCAGAACTTTCATCAAGCACAATTTTTGTAAAGCTCTTGAGCGATAGATAAGCATTTTGTTTGGATTTTGTAGTATCTAATGCATTTTGGCTTTATATCCTTGGTAAAATTTGTGGTACAATAGTCAGTGCTCTGATTTCTTCCCGAATAGGGGGTTCCCAAGTTCGCTAAATCCATAGAGTGGTGTCGTAGATAAATTTGTGGCTAATCCAAAATTCACAGTTTATCCTTTTTCGTCGTTCAGGTCTCGGTCGTTGAGTTTCACCAAGCCTTGCATATGTGTATGAAATTCTTATTCATATGTTTGGATTTCTTTCTTTCGGAACACACCCACCGGCAGTTATGTTGACCAATCTATGTCAGTAATTGGTGTTGCTAAGTTCTAACAGCCCTTTTATAATTATTTCCTTGTGTGAGGTAATTATATAGACCATCAGCTTGTTGGTTCCCAGTGAACTTTATGGTACTATTGTGAGCATGTCGTTGACTGTTTGACCAGCTATATCCCTAAATTAGTTAGCCAGATTATAGGGTGGCATGTCAATCAGTATATAAATTCAAGTCTTCATTTTGTGTGAGGCGATTAGTCAATGGACAAGCATTTCTTAATATACTCTTATAAAAATAGCCTTCAAGGCCTAAACATTTAAGTGGTCTTCTTATGCTCCGGTTCACCATTAGTGGGCCAGGTTTTTAGTACTGTATAGCTATGATGAGTAGCATGGTTCGTTCAGAAATCATGCAAGGGCTACAGTATCTATGGCAGCCACCTCACTTCCCTTCGGTATCTCTACTGGGATGCTCAGAGTTTGACTGTTTTGGCCACTTACTAGCATTAGAAAGCAGTATTCTGATATTTGATTTAATTTTAGAGTTTAATTTGCTGATTCAACCTCAGAACTCTGCATCGATGTTTACTCTTTTAATCATTTTTGGGTAAAGTCTCTTGTTCAGAATATTTTCGGAGTTGTTTCTGGCTCTAGTATCTGATTTAATTGACTTTAAAGTCTTGTAAATGGTACTGGGTGCTTTCTTGGCCGAGCCTCTAGCCTGAAAATTATGCCTCTTTGGTTTAAAAATGAATAATCGATTAAGAAGTGTAATGACAAGCAGTCCCTATGCCTGTGGTATCCATTTCACAGACAATATTATGTGTAAATTTTACTATGATAAAACATAGAAAAATATTTGTTACAGATTGGTGTATCTTGTTTCGAAATTCTGAAACCTCAGACTGTTGGATAACTAGTTTACATTTAATGGTAATGAATAAGTAAGTGAGCTGATAAAGTGGAAGTGCCAAGTACGCTCTGCCTTGTGCAATGGTTGTGGGAATCCTGACTTACACATTTGAAAGATACGAAGGCTTCGATACCGACCCAGTAAGAAGTTCTCGACTCCACAAAGAAATTAGACTCCACTTGCTTATTGACTCATTTTGGACATGGTTTCAGTGCCGTGAAACTTGGTCAGGGAAGCACAATAATGCTTGGTAAGCCATAGACTGATGGTTATTAATTCATACTGAGAATAATTCTAGCACTTATGATCGGAATACATGATTCATAATGTAATTCCTTGCTTTATATTCTGAAGCTGTGCTGGAGGGTAAAACCTTCTCAATCACGGATTGATGCATTATTAAGTAACGACATACCTCCAACATTGACCTGTAGAAATATAAGAGGCAAAGCTTGCAACCCGACATGACTACAGTTATTGTCTGAAAATTGATAGTCTATTTGCATTGCAAGATGATATTGAAAGTGCAACATAACAGATGATCGGTGTATTGCGGTCTCGCATAGTATGGCGTGAGCTGGTAAATGTTAAATAATTGAATCCATATTCTTTCCTTATGATTTAATGCTGTAAGTAACTTCATGCAAGTACATTTTTGGGCTTATTAATTTCAAAATGACTGTAATCTTGAAACTTGTCTTCTCACGGCAGTAATAGAGCTGTATCTCAGTTAGATACACATAAACCCATGCTTATAAAGTATATTCATTCATAGCTAGCTTCCTGCATACAACCCCACCCTGATGGGTTATTTTCCATTCTTAACAGATATAGTTGCTGAAAGGAACCTAATAAGTTATCATAATTATGCTGTGTTATACTCGAAAGATGATATCTGTGATATCAAACCACAATTTAAGTTGTCAAATTTAAGTTGGGTTGTCTAATTACTTGTAAAATGTTAGATTGAATTCGGAAGTTGTATTTGTATCGGAGTCTCAATTAAGTTTGTTGTACTAAACTATTGTTTTTGTAAATTAAAGTATTTATCACAGTACATAAATGGTAAAATATGCATGTTTAGGTGTTTATTTTTCTAAGTGCATGATTTTACCAAGAAAAGACGAAGCTGTTACGAAAATAGATGTATTGTACCATTTCTTTAAAATAAATTATTAAAAAATTATTATATAAATATATTTAACAGAAAAAAAAATCCTTTTATTAAAATTATTTTTTACGAACTAATGTGTTGCTAAAAAAATCAACATTAGGGACTTTGAAGAATATTACACATTTTAAATTATGTATAGGCACGTACTACTTAGCGAGAACTCAACATGGCACTTGGCAAACAGTTAAAACCCTAGGATACTTAATACTATTTATGTTGGTCGAAATATTATTTCGTTAACTAATGTGCAGCAAATTTAAAACATCTATTTCCTGGGATGTCTAGGAGAATATAAATATGTGGTAATAAATAATATCACAGCCCGGGAGGTACAAATCAGTCATCGTAATCGACTTATTTTTTTGAGGCGTGTTATTCATGTGGTAGTTAGTTTCATGCATTTTAGGCTCATAGTATTTTTTTTTCTTGTTCTATGTGGCATTCTTGCTTTGTTTCCAGTGTGTTTCGAATAATCTGCTGAAAGAAATATTTAAAAAATTTGGTTATTGTTACGGATTGACAATACAGAATTCCAACTAGTGTTTTATGGTCTTGTAGTTACCATACTGCATTAAAATAATTGACGAAACCAGATTTGTAAAACTTGGAATTAAAAAGACTGCGTAGTTTGCCAGACTCTCCAGGATGACATATGGTACCTCAAGTTAATTTATTAGTCTTTAATCGAAATTTTCTTAACGATATCAATTTTAGAATATAAATGAATTTAATTTTTAAAACTTTTCTGAGTAAAGAAAGAGACCAATGATACAAAAACGAAAGAATAATACGAGGTGCTTATCTCAATACCATTTTGAATTACAATGTCTGTAATAAGTAACACAAAAACCTATTGAATTTTGAACTGTTGAGGCAGAAGTATGCATTCCATCACTTTCTTATAATTAATAAGTTTGTATGAATTCGGTACCCCGTAGCATTATTTGGAAACTTCGGGCCCAATGCTATTCTTATGGGACTACGGCTTGATGGCTTGTTGGCTTGCCAATCGTAAGGATTCGGCCATTTTCGGGTGTGTTCACTACTCCTTGAATATGATCGGTTCCTCGTGCAACCACTCACCACCAGGGGCGCTTGCGTCCCTGGTCACTAAATCCAGTACTGGACAACTAGAAAAGCGGACCACGAGTCCAAGTGCCCAACCCCCGCATGGTAGACTCTTTTCTACTCTGTCCAACACTTCATCCAGACCATCCTCTATCTCCTGTAAATTCCTACACGTAATGCATGCCAATTTGCATCTCGCATGAATGTGCCCAGGGTTTTCCCTGTGTCTATGCAGGTTTTACCTGGGCCCAACCTATCTCTAGTTATAGTCTAGATTTAAGAGTGAGGGGAGTTAGTCATGGCGCCAATCGCTGCCATGGCTGGCCAATCCCCTCCTAGCACATGATGCATGCGACCCTCTCCTTGCATGGCTAATCCCAGCATGACTAGGCGTATAGGCTTCGGCCTGAGACGCACCTAGGTCCCTCCCTAACCCGGACATATATACACTTAGTTTTAGTTAGGTTAGAAAAAAAAAGAAAATCGGTTCCTCGGCGGACATCTTGGATGACACCACATCCGCCATCTTGGAATCCGCCATTTTCAACATCTGTATTTATTTAGCTTTTAAAAATCAGCTATTAATTTAATGATTTTTTTTGTCATTAGTTCGATCCTTGCTCTATGCAAAAAATGCATTTTCAGGTAAAAAAAAATATTATTCAATAAAATATAGAGAAAAATTCTAAAAACTGCTTAAATTTCTCATTCACCAGCCTTCAGTAAGCTACTAATGCCATCTTGGCCACCATCTTGGAAATTCGTATTTATTAACCTAGAAATTCTGGAATAATTACTAAATTGGTTAAAAAAAAAACAGTTGTCAAAGGAATGATTGATTCAATTGATATCCATCCTTGGTTCGATCCTTGCTTGATGCAATAATAGAAAATTAAATTGAAATTACAAAAAAAATTACAGTTTGGAGAAATAAAACAACAAAATTACAAATAAAACGTTTATTACAGACATTCTAAAAGTACAAAAACAAGCAAATTACAAGTATTTCCAGATGTATACAGTCATCTTATAAGGCAAAGCAAGTCCTTTACATTCTTTGACATGAATTTTCAGAGCATTTCCACATGTAAGTTGATTAACCAGCCACATACAGTCGGTGGCCAGGTACATCCGGTAGGTGGTCAAACACATACAGTATTTTTCGTCGATACCCGGCGAACATTTAAAACAGTTATTGTACAAAATCATGCACATAGGCCAAGCATCTCCGAACCATGAGGCCAGGTCATGTACAATGTTATGTGTATAGGCCAAGCGTCTTTGAACCAAGAGATAATTGTCGTCGATACTCGACCAAAATTTTAATCAGGTCAAGTTCAATGTCAAGCGTTTATACCAGGCATTTCCAAACCATGACGTCAATCATGACCTGACTGCAGTATCATCAATACACATTAAAAAAAAGGAAGCACATTTAAATCGGAAGAATAATCAACTACTGGCCCCGACTGGATGTACCTGGCCACCGACTGGATGTGGCTGGTTAATCAACTGTCATGTGGAAATGCTCTGAAAATTCATGTCAAAGCATGTAATGGACTAGCTTCGAGGTCTAAGAAGACTGTATACATCTATAAATGCTTGTAATTTGCTCGGTTTTCTGTACGTTTAGAATTTCTGTAATAAACTTTTTATTTGTTATTTTTGTTGTTTTATTTCTCGAACCTGTCCTTTTTTTTGTAATTTAAATTTAATTTTCTATTATTGCATCAAACAAGGATCGAACCAAGGGTGGATATCAATTGAATCAATCACTCCTTTAACAACTGATTTTTTTGACGAATTTAGTAATTTTTCCAGAATTTCTAGGTTAATAAATACGATTTTCCAAGATGGTGGCCAATATGGCATTAGTAGCTTACTGACGGCTGGTGAATGATAAATTTTGAGCAGTTTTTAGGATTTTTCTCTATAATTTATTGAATAATATTTTTTTTCTTTACCTGAAAATGCCTTTTTTCATAGAGTAAAGACCGAACCAATGACAGAAAAAATATCCTTAAATTAATAGCTGATTTTTAAAAGCTAAATAATTACAGATGTTGAAAATGGCGGATTCCAAGATGGCGGATGTGGTGTCATCCAAGATGTCCGCCGAGGAACCGATCATATTCAAGGAGTAGTGAACACACCCGAAAATGGCCGAATCCTTACGATTGGCAAGCCAACAAGTCATCAAGCCATAGTTATATTAAAACAACATTAGGCCCGAAGTCTCCAAATAATACTAGTGTAGCCATTGAGCATATTGTACCATAATAAACAAAATGACCCAAACACTAGGCATGTTTACACTTTTGTATAACAGAGCAGAATACATAAATTTACTGTACTGAAGCGAACACAGTTTTTTTTAAATTTAGTTTGTGTGATTTTCATTTATCATTTTTCACTTCCTTTTACCAAGTAGCAGTTAAATAAATAAATGAAATAACAAGGTTTTAAAAGTGCACGCTATCTAAATGCTTCAGTCCATTTTTATAACAAATTTGTTATTATTTATTACAAATTTATAGCTTCTACATCTCGTAAAATGGGTGGAAAAAACTCGTCTATGCTGTGTAGGACTAGCACTTAAAAAATTCATATGTTTTCCCTTCGATGTTAAAGATTCAAGCTTCAAATTGAATTCTCTTTTCTTTTGTTGCATATATTTATTTATAAAGTTCAGAAAAAATTAATTTTTTAGACTTTCAATTAAAAAATTACAGATCAGGATAATAACGAAAACAAGTAATCGTTAAAAGCTTGTTTATAAAGAAAGCATATTAATGTAATATTATCATCTGAGTGTACTGCAGTGTTTTAATATACCTACATAAGCTGTTGCAGAAAAATAACTTACAATATTTGATTGTGTTCACCATTGTATTCAGTATTGGTAATGAATGAGAGTTCTTTTCGAGCAGTTACCTGAGGATCACTTTCACCTCATTTATGAGTGTTCGGAACCTGCCCACAAACAATTACACTGTAGGCCTATGTTATAAAATGCAGTGATACATGTGTTTTTCTCATAAAATGAAGTTCAGTTGATGTCTTCATGTGTAATCATTAAATAATCCACCAAAAATTAACGAGCAAGGCAGCATACCTTCTAGTATGAATAGTTCATTTCTTCAAATGTTTCTTCCCCTAAATATTAAAGTTTATATTTTGTTTGGACAAAAATAACAAGGTTGCAAGCACTCAGTACACATGCATGTTGCATTTAATCTTGTGGGATTTAGATCCCAACATGGGTTTTAAGGACAACCACATTCGTCAACTACCATTTTAGGAAGATCTCTTTTTATAATGTTACTGTCGGGCCCAAAATAAACCAAGGACATAGACGAAAACTTGAGGGGTGCGCAACACGGCTGCATGCCCGACAGAGGGTTCATTTTGCGAAACTCTTCTATGACGTGCGTGTAGTAGTTGAGGAAGGTGTCGGGCGTCCGGTGCATGCCGCCACAGTCACCTCGACAGTAGTTGGCGTGGTAGCCGTGAGGCGCGATGATCCAGTCTTCCCAGCCGAGCTTCTTGAAGCTGATGAAGAGCCTCTGTTTGCAGCATTGAGTGGGCTCACTGCCCACACAGTCCAGTGCTCTTCTGCGCACCCGCTTGGTGACGCTGGGGTCCGTGTGGATCACGAGGAACGGAGGCTGCGTCTCAGAGGAGTAGTTCAGTTGAGGGGACGAGTTGGGCCGGCCTCTGCCAAAGTGATGGGCTGTGGATGACATCGAGCCGAGGGGCGGCAGCTTCGGGAACAACTTGGCCTCCACGTGCTCGTTACAGCCAGAACAGTCGACGAGCAGACGAAGGCGTTCCTTGAGCGAGGACCGCGACTCGTACCACTGACGCACGGTCGCCGTCAAGTCGAACTTCTGCCAGCCCAGGGTCGAGAGCTTCGTCGGCAGCGAAGCTGACATCTCGGTGCTCTCGGCAAACTCCTGTAACATGTGCACTACTCCTGCAACACTCTACTTGCTGTATTTGGTAGCAATAACATCTTATACTACAGTCGTTTACTTCAAATCACCCTACATTCGATACCGACCACTTGACAGTTATTTCCAGTTTGGATATTATTGGTACTGTTTTTATTAATAATGAATAATGATCATACATTTCAAGAACAATCTACGTTTCCCACTCGTCTATAAACACAAACACAACCGGTCATGTGAACTTTCGGAGTGTGTTTATATATATACACTAAAAATTTTTTGGCAGTTTTCCGATTAACTGCGAAATACACAAGTCTAGCAAAAAATAAATATACAAACACTCAGTAACTGATGAAAATTACATTTATGCAATGTCAAATTGGATTTTTAAAATAATTTGCCATAGATTGCAGTACAAATTTATTATTTCATTTTATGGCTCAACAAACTAAGGGCCTGCGACGAATTAGTATAGATGTTAACAGTTATTAATGTATTTTACATTAAGACGACTGCATTATTTATTTTGGAGACACTGAAAATTCAAAACTATTTACTATAAAAAGGAACTGCATCGCGTATCTTAAAATTGCAAGGATTGTATTTTAAATAAATACTTAGTAAATTGTTTAATTTCATCTACACAGTGTAAAAAAGATTGTCTTAAGAACTTCACATTTCTTTGTGTTTATAGGCAAAAAAAGAATATAAAATAACTAAATAAAAATTTATGTCTTTGATGATGACACCAACAGAAAATAGTATTAATTAATAAATTAATATACTTATTATAGTTTGGTTTTACTTAGAACACAAAAGCTTTATAAAGTCCAGTTAATTGATTTAGCAAGTTTTTATGAAACTGAAATTCACTTTATAAAAAATACAAAAGAGAAATAGAGTAACTATCACTAAACAATGGCCATGTAATTATTAAATGAAGTGTTCGGAAATTCTGTTGCAAAAATTATTTTCCATTACATCACGCATAATGGTCAAATAAGAATGAATGTTTCATATTTACACTTCAACATAACATTTGAAACGAGACTAATGAATCCGAGATCAAGAACTAAGAAGTTCTGTTGGAGAAACACATTTCCTGTGGAACCTCGATCGAACCAAGAATTGAGTTGGATCTAGGATCATCTGATCATTGCTCGAGTGAGTCGGTGGTGAAAGTGGCCATAAATCACTCCAAACTAATTCTGATGATTCCTTGAAAAGTGTTTGCGTGTGCATCTATGTCTCCAATGATATATTTTGTCCACTAGATATAAAGAAGTATCTAAGATGTTTTTATGAAAAACTAATTTAAATCTTTGATGATGTATGTATATATGATTCGATTCTTACTACCCATAGCATATATTAAACTTAATTCCAACTGAAAAAAATGGACGCAAATGTGCTCGAGTTTAAGTATATAAAAGCGTGAGTCAAGAAATATTTAGGGTAAACAGGAGAAATGATGGGGAAAACCATATAGGTAATGCCATTAATAAGAAACCGGGTCATCATAAAGTAAAATCAAAGATCGAAACTAATAGATGCAAGCATTAGATATTTCTGTATGATACATGCTCAAAATGGCTTCAGTAAGATTTTTTGTCACACAGTTATGCACAGAGGTTTCATATGACAGTTCTCTTGAAATTATGTTAAGCTCAAAATCACTTGGGTTATGACTCGCTGCTTGTAAAGCAGTCATGCTAGTAATTGGGGTAAAACCCACGATCCTTGTGGTAAGTATGAAGCCTCAGTGGGTACACTCATTGAAGACTCAACTTATTGATTAAAATATGCTAAGAATCTTTCTTTAATCGAAAATCAATTTTTTGGAACCTAATCACTAATCATGCGGTAGGTACTCATTAAGAGTTTATATTGACAATGACTGTCTGTATTGCTGTAAACATGAACATGCAACCCATATATAAACTTTGTGAACTTTTTCTATGGAAAACCCCAAGATAGGCATCAGTTTTCTGAGGGTTTATGATGGCTCTAAAATGTATACTGGATTAGGAAGACTACGAGATTAAGTTCTTGCCATATTTTTCTCTATCTGCTTACTGTACCAGCATACTAGCAATCACTACCAGTTCGATGTTCTGCTGTGTAATTATCACTGTACCACTTCCGGCCACTCCCAATTATCCGTGAGCACGTCCTGTGGACACAACATCATTCCACATTTCATCTCACTGTTGCTAAGCTTCTTTGTTCTGGGCACAACCTCATGACTGGCTGACACCCAAAGTCTGCTTAAACCAGGCTTCCCCCTCTATCATTGCAGGGCATATATACCAGCATTCCAGCCGACGAGCGCACTTGCTTCTGTTCCTGCCTGCGGACACTGCCGCCCGTTGCCGCTGCCTCCAAGCCTGAAGACAAGCTCCGAGCTGAGATCCACGTCGGTTCCGTCTTAGATGCGATGTTGTTAGTGGCAGGTTTCATGCCTGTCCACTTCCAAAGTGAGTGAAAGTCTTTTGGTACTTAAGTGCTTGTCCATGAAACTGACTTACTTATAATTGTGTTTATTTATCAGAATAGTTACGCTCGGCTACCTGCTAGCACCACATCTCTATCGACATGGAAATGAGATGGTGCTCATATCTGCAAAAATGATGAAAATTTTGTAAGTCATCGTATGAGCAAATTCCGAATGCTGCGCAGATACATGGTTACAATGAGAGTAGCATCTACTTATTTGATAAAAATAACCGCCTCTGTGGTATTAAACAAACTTCATGAGCCCGAAGCCAGGGGTATGCTCGTTCAGCCAAAGAAGCCAAAATTTCCATCACTCAGTAAGTGAAGAGAAATCATCTCTGCTAATGTATAATTTGCTTTGTCACCATAAAGCACCCCGTGTTGTTACTTACCTAGCAGCTCTTAGCCACCCTCTAGCAGTCACAACGCACTATCCGACTCTACCCTGGTTGTAATTCCACATCTTCCAGGGTAATGAGCTTGCTGCCCATGAAAACGTGTCACGGAGCACACCATATAAAAATGATGAAATAGACCGATTCCTGTATTCTGCATATTGTTGCAACATTGGCTCATGGAATGCCAACTGACATGTGAATTTGTTTATAAATGATGTTCTAATAAATAATGGATTGTTAAAAATATTTAATATGAAGTAATTTAACGTAGTATATATCATAAAGTACAAGTCACGAATATCAAACACATACTAGAGTGAAACTGCGATACCAAATTTTATAACCCCAACAAACTGTGTTCGCCATGGCACACGATTTTAAAGGTTCCTTTATGAAACAACCATTCAATGCTGGGGACCACAAATTGTTTATAGCGCAGAACACGTATGCTGTCTATTTAATAATTAGTTTATGAAGTTAACCTACCACAACTTCGTGCTATGTCCGATTCCAAACTCTACTTTAGCCTTCCTGCCCGCTCAGCTGCGAAGAACAAGTTTAAATGCGTAATCCGACCTTTTTGCTCTGAGGACCTGTACGTTCCAAGGACAGTTTTGTTGATTCGGATTTTACAGTAAACTAGTCTTCAAATATTAATAAATAAAAAGAAAAATTAACTAATTCATAAATTTCGTGGAAAAAAGTCGTTTCATTCCATTCTTTTGTAACCTAACATTTTATTTTAAGTGAGTAAACAACCACACGCGTGCCTTCAGTTCAGTTTACATACAGTTTTCGTCACATTGCAAACAAGATTATTCATTGCACAGCTCAAAAATACTTGAGAATTTGGTTGTAGTTATTTTATCAAAATTGCTATTTTAGCTATTTCAGTAACCTTCCTTTGTTTTATTTTGGTAGACTATGATTTACTCTATTAATCTCTATTTATTTTAAATGCAGCTAGTATTTTTGTGGTTTTGTATTTGTTTATTTGAAATGTGCTCTCTTATCGTTTGAGATTTTGTTGACGAATGCTAGGCAAGTGTAAAAATTAATTTAAAATCATGTAGCAGCTATACTTTGACTCTTAATGATCAAACACAACATAATGCTTATCTGCCCATATTTACTTTATTATGTGCCAACAAAGCCCTTCTACTAGTTATTAACATAGATGGCTACAATTTCCGAACCATATTTCAAATGTTAGTGGAGAGAAAAGAATAGACGTACCTTATCATGTAAGCGGGTAGCGTTAGCAGGAAGCTGTCGGTTTATTCTGAACACCCAGAGTGTGAGGTTGCGGTCCGGCAAGCTGCGGCGGAAGTGCCAAGGAAGACTGGACCGGAAGTTAACCTGGACCCACAGGGTTGCCATTTTGATCTTCATTTCCGCCCCGGCGCCGCCATCGATGTCGTTAGAATGGGAGAACTCCAGCAATGTCTGGCCGTTTAATGTGTAACCTAAAACAGAATTACACAACCATACCACTTATCTTTAAGGGCCTAGGCTAGGGAAAAACACTATTAGCTGTAACTAATGAGAATAACTGCCCTTTGTGTGTTGAATAATGCTACAATGCTCATAATTTATACAGTTCACAGAAATTACTCTTTAGCTTAGCAAATATTTTCCGATTTATATACACATAACATTATGTTCTATTGAAATCCGTGTCTTTGAAAGGAAACTGTTCAGAGTTTTACTGGGAATTATTATTGTAAATATTTATTTGTGTTTATCTATATGACTCACATACATTATGATTTGATATGGGAATCTCTTATCAGTTCTGCTAGTATTTAACATTAATTTTTATTGTGAAATTCGATTAATATATTTCGAAGCCATTGGTGGATAAATATTGTGGATAACATCAGTGACATTGGTAAGTAGTTAATATATATTTTTGATAGTTGCTGTTTTCGAATTATCCTGGTAAGGAATCTGCAGTTACCGAAAAGTGATTCGTGATTGAACCTGCTGGCTAGTAAATGACTTGGACACAATTTCTGACTCCTGCTTGGGGCTATCTTTTGCTGAAGCCATGTTCCAGTTGTTATTTTTTGTGTACAGTATATTCATGTGACCCGATTTGGGCGACAACATATATCAATATTTTTAATTTGGTTCTGCATTTTGTAAACTTAAAAAATTTAAAAATTCCGAACCACTGAGTTAGTTGAAGCTGGAATAACTGCCGAATGCATTATTGAATATTAGGTATGTTTAGTTCTCACAACAGTGTGTTTTATATTATGTGTTAAGAACTAACAAAATTATGATTATAAGCTGTTTAGCCTAAGCTAGTATATAAGATTTCCTTGAGAGAAAGAGTGATTATTTAAATTAAATTTTTTTTAGTGATATTTCCATATTTATTTTAGACATGCCTCATACCTACCAAACTGCAGTACATTCCATTTGAAAGCTTACAAAATGCAAAATGCAAATTACAAATTTCCTAGTTGTGAATCAATAGGAACAGGGCTTGAAATTTCTGAAACTAGACAGGACAGACATTCTCAGTAAAGAGATGAGAGAAAAGAAATAAAATGAATGAAGTGTAACATTTGCTTTTCCTGCAAAGGCGAATGGTGAAAATTCGGGTTTTTTTGTTTACTATTCAGAGTTTTATTGTTCGTGTAGTAAAACATAGCAATGATATAGCCTATGCGAGTGGAAATTAATAATTTGCACTATTGTACTGTAGTGCTAAAGTTTCAAGAGGTTATGAACATGTTCTGAAATAACATTACATTCATATAAATTTTCAATTCTGTATAGCAGGTAACTTTATGCAATATAAAATATAGTATTCTTTGTTCAGAAAAGGACGGAATGTTATGTTGGAAAGTACGTATATGAAGATGTCGCCAATTGGTAGCTGCTTTTCTTTTGTTCAACAGTGAATATTTTCCGATTTCAACCGCCATCAAACCTTACTGGCCAATGAAAGTTGTTCTGAAATCCTTCTATACCCAGAATGGCTATCAGTAAATATATGAATATGGCATGCATAATCTATTTTTCTGTCAAAGTCCATAATGCTTTGTTATCGATTATAACACCGAACTCAATCACACTGAGATTATCGATTTAGTAAAAAATAATGTAACGATTTTTGTGGGGAGAACTATTGGGTTCGTAAGGGATAGCTTAATTAATTAGTACAGTTTTATTTATTACTAATGTCTACACTATAAATTTAATTAGGTACTGCACTCAACATTTCTGTCAACAACAATTAGTCTTACACCGATCATTGAAACAGTAACACTTTCCCCTGGAGCTTGGCTTGACAGTGCAGAATCTGATGAGGATTTTTAAATAATAGACAATCAGCTTAATCCGATACTAACAACAATTCAGGCTTGTAAAATTAAGTCAACATTAAGACACCAGTCAGATCCAACTCCAAAAACAGCAAAATTTGAACTTTAAAGGAAGCTATTTTCTATCAAAAAATTTCGCAAGAAAACAACTTCAACAAAAACAAGGCAAAGTTCTAGTGAACAACAAATATTCCTGTACGTTTGCTACTAAAGTAGACGAGTACCTAATCATGTACAAGAATTTTTTCTAGTTTGTGTAGTTGATAATAGTTACATCTAGAAGAAATAGAAAAGTAATATGTAATGAAAAATATTTTTTTTGTTATTTTATGTAAATAACAATATTTATATCTAGAAAAAGTATTCAAGTAATAATGAACAAGGATTTTTTGTTTGTTTGTGTAGCTGGCAAAAGTTACACAAAGAAGAAGTTTTTTCAATGTGGGTATACAAATCATGAGAAAAATTACGGTGTAAAATTTCTATGTTTTATAAAATGTTATGAAAATTGTTGCAGAACGATAAGATTTAACAATGGAATTTGATTTATAACGATGGTGATTTATCCCGATAGTTTATCAAACCTAAATAGTTTTCAAAAATGAAACTTATCAATCTAATGGCATTTTTAGCACTCATAACTATATCTAGTTGAATACTGAACATGCTGTACCATAACAACTTAATTATCGTTGGCCCATCAAAGTGCGGAACGATTTTCTTTAAAAAATAAAGAAATCGTGTAGACATAAATTAAATATACACATGGCCAACAGAAGTTTTTCCCACGATAATCACTATCTCTATAAATGTGTATTACTGCAGATATTGTTGAGTTTGTTTATAAAAACCTAGTTCTAAAATTAATTTGTAATTGCCATATAGCTACATATTTTCAAAAGCCTTTTATACATATCACGTCTGTTTGTCTAAGCTATATTTTTATAAATAACTCAGTACATAGTTTCTGCAAAATGTAAAGTTGGAGTTTAATTGTTAACTACATTTGTTCGTTGTTCGAAAGCAAGGGTTTGAAAGTCCTGCGCCACATGCACCATGGGGGAGAAACTCCAATTGCTGAGATTGAGAACAAGTTTTTTGAAGTAGTATGGGCGCACCCGTTAGATAGTAGCTTTCATTATATATTGCTAACATAGCTACATTGATTGTGAAAATTAATGCATAAGCTATTATTACGCAAAAAAAAACAGTGAAAATTAATTCACCCTTTTTTGATAGCTACATATTTTATGGTGCGGAAATCAAGAAATTTAGCATCTCCTACTCGTTTATATAATATACCTAACATTACGTTTTTATTACAAAACAGCATTAAGTGTTTTTCGCACAGTTGTAATCACTTTTACCAAACATTTAGTCATCAAGTAGATAAATTAATATTATTAACCTGTGTCAATATAATACTTATTTTAACCTAAAACTTTGTATTAGAACCTCTATCCCACGTTTTTTGTAAGTAGTTATGGACCCACCCAACAGACAGTATCACATGTCGCGCAAAACATGGTTTTAGTTTTCACGGTAAGAGTCGCACTTCTATATCTCCCTCCTTGTTCTGTGACTTGCACTGTGCGAAGAGGTTAGAAAGAGAGCGAGAGAGAGGGAGAAAGCTAATCATGATAGTGCCGAGTTTACATGACTTCGAACGAAAAATGCACCATTTTTGTGGTCTCGGGACAGAAGTTCGTGGCCATCAAGTCCCGAGCCAAAGCAAAGCGCTTGCTCACTACCTCTCTCGTAGACAATCACTCTCCCGCAGCTGGCCGCGTCAAGGAAAATCAGGCGCGCACCAAAACATGGAGAGCGATCTAACGACCGACAGGAAAACTACGAGAAGAAATCACACCATATCACGTGGCTCACTGCGCGGCAGTCAGCTCAGCTAACAGGGCTGCGCGAGACAAGGTGCGCTCCAAAAATTAATCTACACACTTCCCACACCAGACGGATCAACCTTGAGACACGAAACAATTGAGGTGATCACCACACGATCGTCACAACTAGTATCGTGAATGCTGTGGCAGTGAGATAGTGAGCAGGGCAATTGCATGTGATAAATCCAGTACATTGCTGTGTAGCCAGTTTACAATGTCTATAAACCGCTGGAGCTGTTAACAGGTGTGCGGCACTTCCGCTTCTGCAATTTTTCGCAAATATACCTGGCTGTTCCCCTCCAAGCTAATGATATGTCAAAGAAAAGCTTTCTTTTTCATTCCGATGTGACATTTTTGTGGATTAGATATCTGATGGTGGGTGGATAATTTCTCCAACACCAATGATAAATGTTGATAGTGTTCCTCCCATTTTTCCGATAAAATGATGATACTCATCATCTAAGTATGCAATTGCAAACTGCCCTACAACAGGCCTCTGGTCTTCATGGCCTGAAACATGGCTAGTGCACACTTTTATTCAAAGGGCATGGCATGGAACTGGAACCACCTCTGTCCAGTACATTGGACACAGTTGTATGGGCACTGGCCAATAGCTGATTTTCAAATTTAGTGTGCTAAACATGCAGGCTGTACCTAGTCAAAGTATGGCTGCATTGATACTTATCTGAGGGGGGGCAGAACTAATGGTGACAAAAGTCCTTGCTGAACAGTAGGGATCCATCCTTCTTGGAAGCAACTACTACACATGCATTGTAGGGCTGTTAGAGGGTTCGATCACCCTCATCCTGCAACATTTCCGACACTTGTTAGTGGATTATGCTCTGCTAGCATAACCTGTAGTCTCGTGGAAGCTTGTGAATATGCTGATTACTAGTGGTGGCAATGTGGTTTTGGGCATTTTGGCTTCTATCGTGTGCCTTAAGGGGTCGGCTAACTCAAAAATGTTTTGTTTCTCCTGAAGAGCTTTGTTTACACCGCTTTGAAACACTGTGGGGACATTGTGATGGAGGTTGTATATGGTTAACACTTTGCCAGTTGGAGTAGATACTTGTTCTATGACATACACAGTGAAGCGTTCGGTAGGTCCAAATTGGATTTGGGCAGATCGCATTTCAAAAATAGGGTCAAACTCTGCCAACCATGGTTGTCCCAATACAAGCTCTTTGTGCAAGTGAGTCACTACCAAAATTAGTAATTATATCCCTCAGTCTTAACTTAACATCAGCATTACCCACCATAAGGCCGGCGTGGGTATTGTGGTTAGGCACAGCTCGTCGCGGTTTAGGTGGACCGCTCTAGTTGGTACAAGGGCAGGGTGGATGAACACAGGGCACACCCCATGTCGACTAAAGCTGTAGCTGGTTGGCCATTTACCTCCACTAGTATGAAAAGCAGGTGTTCTTGAGGCCTAACCAGCTGTCCCAGGATTAGTAGCAGGATATTTTCTGTCCGCACATGTTTATCAGTTGGTGCGGAGGTCTGCGTACCTAGCTCAACGCTCCCTGTGGGCCATTTACCAGCATTGGTGATGGTTGTTGTTGCATTGTTAGGTTGGCAGCTGGTGTCTGTGGACTTTCGCTTTGCCTGTGATATGTGCTCTTTGGGCAGCCTTATCGATACAATAGTGGCCAGCGGATGCATAGTGATCCTGCCTGTTTCTGCTTGGGGGCCTGGTCGGCTATGTGCTGGTGAGCCACATCTTCGATCGGCCCGGTCCATTTTTGCTTCTGTTGTTGCTGTTGTGCCTGCAGAGCTGGCCATTTTCGATGGCTGCATGGGCTGTTGCTTCTTCGTTCCCCTGCCAATAGATTTTGCTGCTTTACTTTCTGTAGGTTTCGTTCTGTACTTATGGCTTGCTTCATGTCCTCTACAGATGTCGCATGACAGAAGAGCAGGAACTACTGTAGTTCGTGATGGTGAGCAGCATATGGTCAGCTCAGTGCGGGGTAGATTTGTAGATTTGCCGGAACACCTGGAATTTGTAGGCGATGAAGTGCTCGACTCATTCGCAACATCGCTCTGTGTTTCCATAGAATTGTTATGTGCACTACACCAGGGAAGGTCCTGTGTTGAAGCAGTGTGTGAAAAGTTTTTTTGAACTCTTCCCAGATCATGCCGAACAGCCGCCAGAGGCTCCACCAGCTCTGGGCTGTGCCTTGTAGTTGTTCAGTGGTAAGCTCCATCCATTCGTCAGCTGGTATTCCATGCTGTATCAGACGCACTTTGCGCTGCTGCAAGTACATGCATGGGATTTTCATGATGTACTCTGCCGAACTTCGGCAATGTTAATTTACTCTACATGATTCGTGAAGTCACAGCTGTTGCCAGCTGTCATTGTGGCAAGCTCCCATGCATGTTATTGCTTCGTGGCATGGTTGCGCATTCAGTATGGACACATGGTAGGCTTCCTCTCGGTAGGTATCATGCATTCCGAGTTGCTTGTGCCGTGGTTGGTGGGGTTGTTGTTTACTGAAGCGGTGTTAAAAGTCTTGTAGTTAGTTTTCCCTGCCAGATGCTGTCCCAATTCACTTCCCACTAGTGAGTGGCCGTTTCAGTTTTACATGGCATGGGATTCGGTTGAGGCATGCATGTGCATGTGTTACGCCCCTGTAAGACCCATGTCAACAAGTAATGTTCCGCAGCAGGTAACATTACAGACACATCGCTGTCATTAGTAGTGGCAGCATCTTCAAAACTAGTGTGGTGTAGAGGGGGCAGGGCCAAGCATGGCCGCTGCATCTAAATCACGAGCACACACAGGATTAGAAAAGCTTCTCGCTGAAACCGCAGTATTTCGCTGAGTGTCGCTGAGGCTCATTGTCACAGTGATTAGGGAGAGGGTAAAGGGCGAAGACAAAGGGAGGAAAAGGGAGGGTGGAAGTTTTTTGCGAGTAAGGGGGAAGAGAGACTGCTGAATGTTTATGCGGGTGGAAGTGGGCGGTTGGGGTTTTTGCCGAGTGTGTCATCTACCTGGAATGTCTCTGAGGGTAGGGGGGACCCTTTGTCCATGGCTCGCTTGTCGCCATTCCGTCTGGCCCTAATCCCTATGTGCTAACAAAATGGCAGTTTTATTACACTTTTTCCTGTTTCTTGTTATATTATTGAAACGTTGATGGATTTTCCCAAAATTTTTCCCAACGTTGGGCAATATTTTCCATCACCTCCAGATTGGGCATGAAAAATCCGGGGTGGGCCTAGTGAAGTTACTGGTTCTGGAATTACTCCAGAAGTCACCAGGCTAGCTCGGAGTCTAACCAAATGCTGTATTCGTGGGTCAATGGCCTCAGCATGTCACTAGTCTCGAAGGCCAAGAATCTAACTCAGTGGAGATACACAGTCTGTATACAGTATATTGTGCTGATTCTAGATTCTTACTAATTACAACTGATAAATGACTGTAGAAGACACGTAGAATGACATGTAGTTTTACTAACACATAGTTTGTTTGCCCTTACATTAATGTGGCTTGTGCCAACAAATGACACTGTCACTCCTGAAAATACACCACAAATTACTCAAATTTCTGGTTCTAATGACAATATTTATAGAGATCCGATTGGAGGTGGCCAATCCCACAAGTGTGTAACTTAACAGTGGATCTGGCTCTGATATCAGAGCTATGAATCTATGTTACGTTTCTTGAGGACTTTGTTGATACCATCAAAAATATGCGCGACTAATTAAATAAAAATACACTGTTCACTCGAGTCGGCCAGTTTCAAGAATTGAGAACTTCATAAACTGGTCATGTGGCGAAATAAAATTTATGATGCTCGGGATAGGCCATGTACCGCAAAACGACTCGTGGATGGGTAAGTAGGAAGTAATGAATGGTTTGGGTGCATTGAATTATAATTACCACAAAGAAGGTGCTGGGAATAAAAGTTGTAGGCTCTCCACCGAATAGAGTGTTCGCATTGGGCTGCAGTTGAATGAAGACTGTCAGAAGGTAATAAATAGCACTAGGGACAAGATAGTGTCACCTTGTGCCAAAACATGCCAAAAATGGTAAATAGAAAAACCTTATATGTACATTATATATGGCACTCTTGCCTTAATTAAAACATAGTTAATTTATATCATTGCTTAAGCCCCTTTAATAATAGTTTTAAATTACTATTAATGCAAAGTTTGAAACAAATTGTGTCAGCCTAACGACTGTTTTCAAGGTTGGGAGTGTTGCGGTTTTGACCACTGTAGATGGTTGGTGAGTGGGTTCCGCAGGTAGGGGCGATTACTGGTAGCAGGTTAGGGACCGGGTTTCAGGCCTCATGAGAGGTAAGAGTTTAGTTGAAATAATGAATAAAAATGTATTTTAAGCTGGCATGGTCGTAATTGTTGCTGGAGAGCATGCCGATAAAAATGTTCTCTGAAATATTCTCAAAACAGCATGCAGAAAATAAATATTAATGTGTTCTTATGTCACTCTTGCACCTATATAGTTTTATCTCGAGCGAGAGAAAAAAAAAAAACAGTAGTTTTGTTTGACGTCGACCCAAGTGTCAACCTAGCTTCCGCAGCCCGTTATGCCACGCCAACGCCTTCTCCTGCCCTGTGTCGCGAGTGCACCATATTGTGCAGTGCAATGCGGCTAGGGCAGGGGGGAGAAGACTGGCGCGTCAGGGGGGGCCAACGGCCGAAGAGGAATTTCCTTTGAGAAGACTCGGAGGTTGTGTAAATAATCGTGTTAATTAATAATTGTTATAGTTCTGTAAATAGTCTTTGTTAATTCCTTTTTATAGTGTTTTTATTAATATTGAAGGGTTTGTGTTAATGATTGTTCACTGGGCGACCGCGTCACGGTCTCCCGCCTGCGAACCGTCAGGGCGGCGCGGGTCGCGAGGGAGGGGGGAGAGAGTTAGTCGCGCGCGGAGTGCGGAGCGGCAGCAGGGTCTCCACAGTTAGTACTTTTATAACTTGTTTGGTGGTCTTGTACAGATCTAGTACATTTTTCTTTAATATAATAATATTATTGTAACTCCAATATGTTTTATTATTAAGCGTAATTATTTTAAAAAAAACTATGGAATGTATGTGTGTGTGGTGTGATATTTAAGTTCGAGCATTGCAATGTCATAATAACTTAACTAAATTGTTAAAAACCATAACAAATTATAATTTAGTACTTTTTTCTAATCTAGTACTTTTTTCTCGCCTAAGTTGGTACGAGATATTTTTTCTTTGTGGACACCCCTGAGCGGCAGTCGCCGACAGGCCTTCACGGCGGACAGACGTGCCACGCAGGACGCAGAGGTGGGCAGCGCGCACGTGGATGCCGGCGTTGTGACGTGGGGAGCGGCAACGGCTTTCCAGACTACTGGGGACAGTGCCCTGGTCTGGGAGCGAGCTCGGTCGGGCAGCGTCGTTAGCTCAATAGGTAGAGACCTGCAAAATTCGCGGATTCATTGACCTCTAGGATAGACTCCACAGTCCTTTAAATACTCGCGGAAATGACACCTGTTCATTGGCTACTGACGAGTGAGACGTCTCAACTAGGCTGTCCGTAATTCGGCACTTTCTTGGTTTAGTGTTTCCCATTGGCTCACAGTTCCCCGGATAAAATGTGGGCCAATCGCAGAAGCGGTACGAAGGTATAGTTATTTTGATGCTAGCCTATCGCGAAATGAATCCGCGAATTTTGCATGTCTCTATCAATAGGTCAAGCAGCAGGCACGGGCCTATCGCGGCTCGCGGACAGCGACAGGATAGACTGCGAATTACCGGCACGTTAGCACGGGGAGAGGCCAATGATAGGACAGCACGCTTTACCAAGGAACAGTCATCTCTAGAGACCTGAAAAATTCGCGGATTCATTCGGTGATAGGCTAGAATTCAACAACATATACCTCTTATATAATTTTGCTGTTGGCTTACTGTTCATCTGGACGAATCTCAACCAGTTATAAACCCTCAACCAAAGAAGGATCGAATCACAGACAAACCAGCTGAGACGACTTACAAGTCGGCAGCCAATGAACTTGCGTTATTTGCCAGAGTGTACAGGGGTATGTGCAGTCTATCCTGAAGGCCATCGAAACAGCGAATTTTGCAGGTCTCTAGTCATCTCTCTTTGTACATATATGGGTCTAGAGTTAGATTTTCAGTGTTGTATATAGTTTGTGCAAGACAGTGTGTCAGTGGTGGAGTAGGTGAACAATACTCGCATGGCCGCGCAAAGCTTCAGACTGTCGCAGGCGGAGCCGGGCCAGCCCCATGTAAAGAGTCTCTGTGCGAATAAAACAGACATTCTGCTAACACAGGCTTGGAATAAATACGTATTCGAGCTGGTTCCTCCCGGGCCAATGTGGCCGAACCCTTCTCTACCTAGAGCAGCTGGGTAGCCGGGCATAAATCAGCGAGGGAGGGACAGCCTGGCGACGTCATGTTCAATAATAACTTTAACATTATAACAGAGAGAATTAATAATAATTTTTAGGTTGTTAAAACTATTACTATAATATACCTTTTTATTTACTGAAAACAATCATAATTAATATTATTTAATTAAAAAAATTTCCACTTTCATACGTGGGTTTTAGTTTACTGAAACATAAATTATAAAAATAAACAATAACAGATTAGGTCAAATTTTCCTGAGAAAAATCATGTCAAAACATGCACAGTTAAAGAATAATATATTTTTACTATTTATCTGAAATAGTTTTTATTTTAGTCATTTATCTACATGCCATTATATCAGGTCACATTTATTCTCCATCTTACGTGTCGCTCATGCCTACTGTCTGTTGTGAAGAAAGGGGATGACTGGTGGTGTTCTCGTTTCGGAAGGATGGTGATTTATCGGCAGTGTTCAGAGCCACAAGGCTCCTGGGGAAAATAATTTTGCTGGGTCTCCTCCCTATTAGTTAATGCACAACTTTTAAAACTCCACAATTAAAATAAATATGGGAATTGTGCTTAAGATGACATACATTTCATTTGGAGGGACAATTTTGAAAATTCAAAATTCCAAGGTGATGAAAATAAACCTAAAGTTATAATTTTAAGAGATTTATTTATGAAGCAAAAAAAAAATCTTGACAGACTAGAACATGAAAAAATTTTAAATAAAAAATTAACCTTCATGTCTATATGGGTAAGATGACACATGTCAGTCTAAGTTGGCATACCTAGTAATCGGTGCACAATTCACATTTGAACAGCTTAATGCTTGCTGCAATGCAAGCACATAGAGTGTGGCACCACCGCTTACATAATTGGCAACATACCGAATGCTCTCCTGGATTCGATTTGCTGTATAATTCGTTCAAATAAAGTAAGACATGTAGCATCGGATTCATCAACATCATCAGCGTCCTAAGTAAAGTCTTCCTCAGGTTCGGCATCTGAGTCATCCTGAAGGATAGTACGCTTCACCTGCTTACGAGATCTTGCGATTTTCCTTCCCTTTTTTATTTTTGACTTGGGCTTTAAATTCGTCCATAAAAGGAGTGCATGTGGAAAACTAAGAGCTAGTCATTCTCCTCTTCGTATTTCCTGCTTGCACCGTAGACACTGATTTCGGAAATGGCGAAATCTCATTTAGCACCTCCGGGGTGGTAAACGATCTAGCCATGACTTGGCAATCACATTGAACTGAATTGACTGTTTCAGGATTCATCGTATGCTGTGTTGTGTTCAACGAAGAAGGTCCAGCAGCATCTTTACGATTAGACTGGAATGGCTCAGCTGGTGGAAGGTCATCTTGAAAATGTTATATGAAACCAGATGATAATCCAGGAAGCTCTTCGTCATTTTCCTCATCACATCGTCCGTCTTCCGTCTTGATCTCAATATTTTCTGTTACTTAGCTGGGCAGAAACAAATGATCCAGAAAAAAAAAAACATTTACATTCAACAGATAAATTATAGTTTTTTCAAGCCACTTGTCATATTTCCGACCGAGGCTGCACTTCCGTATGCTCTCCCGAAAATACCGGCGATTCGGTGAAGCCCTACAGTTATACCAGGGTACGTTTTTAGCCAGGTGCTCATTTCTCGGTTTTAATATGCATCGAGTGGTCCAAAAAATGATACGTCAAATGGCTGCATCCTATGGGTGTAATGTGGGGGCAGACACAGGAATATGACTCTACTGGTCTTAGTAAAGTCCATTGCTCCTAGGTTTTTGTGGCTACTGTGGCTATCGAGGATCAGAATAAATTTGTTTACAGGGTTGCAGCCAGTGGAACTGAGGAAATGTTTCATCCAATTGACAAATAAGTCACCAACCATGCAACCGTTAGCTGCAATGTTCCTGGAGGTGCATCATAGTTCTGTCTTGGAATAATAATGCAGGTGGAATGAAATTCTCTGCAGCATTGGCACAAACAGTGCCAGAGACATGCTGGCCGCGTTCGGCACTTGTCCATGGACCAAATTAATTTTTCTTCTTCTGTGAAAGTATTTTTGGTGGTTTTTGGATGGTGCAGAGGCCAGATTCATCCATATTATAAATTTTTGATGGTGGGATATCACTATCGGTCACCAATTTCTCTAAGAGCTCAAAGAACTGCATAACTTGAGGCTTATTAAAAGCTCTTTTCTTTGATGCGGAAGTGGTTTCAGGAGCCCTTAACAAAATGGAGGGGTTGTGCTCCCTAAACCCTTATAGCAAATCCCAACTTGCCATTTGTTTACCTTTGTCAAATCTATTAGACAATCGTGCTTTTTTTTTTTTTGCAAATTCATATTTGACATCAGTGGTGTTAAACCCAAAGAATCCCTGTTCAAAATGAAGCAAAAGCTTCACTAACAATTGCATAAATAATTCAAAGGTAGGCTTCAAATGACCAAGATTTACAGGAATATTCACTAAGTGACGACGAAGTATGGCCTGCGGCACGTGGAATGTTTTAGAGGCCTTAAGCCACGCCATCTTGTTCTCTTTGACGCTTTCAATGGACTTCGCCATATCTTCCTTTGACCACGATAGTTGATCGTTGCCGGCCATTCTGGAAAGAAAATAAAACAGGATTTAAGTATTCTTTCATATAAAGAACTTCAGGATAAGATAACATACTATGTCATCTTAAGCCAATGGTTGTTATGTCATCTTACCCTAGATGTAAAAAATATTAGCCGCCTTTTGCTACCTAAAACTTTAAAAGGGGTCGCGGAAGACTGCCATACTGGAAAATTACCATAATGATTGTATTCCGCCTGGCGAAAAGTACTATAACGGAAAACTGCCATAAGGAGACGGAATTCTGACATATTTTCTTATACACTCCATGGAATGAGTACAGCAACATTGCTCTCGAAGTAGTGTATAGAAAACTCGGTAGGTAGCGCTGTTAACCCTCTAGCTGTTTCTCAGGTTAACTTTAAAGCATACAGATAACACTTCTGACTGTCATATTTGCAATCACAAATCACCGCATAGATCGCGCACTAGTAGAAACAAATGTTTCCAAAAATGTGTTATAGGGAGCAGCACTGTATTCTTATTACGACGATTTGTAAAAAAGAAAATTGAAGTTTTCAATTATGGCCCTTTTCCTCCTGGTTTTGTCGGAGGCGACGGAAAAGTACCATAATGGAAAACTGCCATAACTTAAAGGACAAAGGGGAATTCGGCCAAAATTTCTTATACATTCTACGGAATGAGGAAAACGGCCTTACTCGTAAAATCGTAATGTAACTAGCTTCATAGAATTTACATTTTTCCACACTAGAATAAGTAAAATAATTGTAGATCATTATTTAATGAGTGCAAATCCAACGCAAATATTGAAGGGTTTTCTTATGTACTGTCTTCATTATTTGGGTGATAGAACACAAAAAAAATATATATATTAAGGTTTTTAATATCCATATTATTTATTATTTAAAGTCTACAAAATATACTTTTAAGATGCTAAAATGCGAGGAAATTATTTTCGTGTAGTATAGAAGGCACAGGCCAAGCAGCACAGACGCTCTAGAGAAGACATAGGCTCGTACATAGAATGTTGGTGGGCTTTGCACAGGCATGCAATCTTTTAAAAATAAACTCTGCTAAAATTTAAGTATTTTTTATATTAGGAAATTAAAAAATATTTCTATGCGAAGCATATTATTCTGCTTCATTAAAACTGTCAGATCAAATTGAAATTCAGTTTATTGTTCCTTACTGCACCTATAAACGAATTATAACACATAAAATAACACATTAACACAAGAAATACACATATCAATAACTTTGCGAAAAAACACGAAACAACACAACACACAGATAGATAAAGATTGAAAACGTACATGTTCATTAATTTGTTACTTTGGTTTTCACAAAAATCTTAAACAGAAACAAAAATGTTGCCTTTTAAAAATAATAAATAAATATATAGATTACAAAAGTTTAAAATGACGTTTTGCTTAAATTTTTTTACCAATGAATGTTTCTAGATTATTCAAAAAGAGTTATAATTTTTTACATATTTTATAGTTAGCAATGGTTAAAAAGGGTCACTAATTCTGCAATGGCAAGTTGGAATTCTTATTCCAAACCGAGATATTATGTCTGAACCAACAAAAATGATAATAAAATTTATATAAGAAAAAGTGCATCACTAATTGAACGTCTAATAAATAGAAAATGCAAAAAGTTTATATAGGAATGTAGCGCATTCAAAATAATTTTAATGCCTGAAATTTTTGAATATTAATTTAAGGACTTTTTTCTCCATACTTTCAATTCTATTGTAATTACAATTAGTTGATGCAGAGAAAGTTATAAATTTAATAAGACATATTAATTTAAGGACTTTTTTCTGCATACTTTCAATTATATTCTAATTACAATTAGTTTATGCAGAGAAAGTTATAAATTTAATAAGACATAAAGATCTTTATGTGTTGCTCATAATTGCTACATGTTGGTGGAAAAAAAGCTTGGCATCCAATATAACTCGAAGGTCTTAAAAGAGGACACCGCGTTTAATGTCATTACTTACTATGTGATAATTATGATGAATTCAATTAGTTCTTTTTACAAAAGGCTAAACAATAAATTCTATTGTAATTCAGAAACGTTTATCAAAGGCTTTGCTCATGTTGAAATTAATAGAATATTTTATTTACATCTGGATTTATACTGGTACACACACACACACATATAAAAAAAAGCGTGTGTTAAAGACGATATTCCTGATTGAAAACTATGTGGTTTTACAGAAATAATATTTTTAGTAATAAAATTCATGTGCATAAAAATATTTTTTTGTCAAAAACTGCTAAAATACTACAAAAAAAAAAGGTTTCTGACTAGAATTTAACCGTCAATAATACTTCAAGAAAATATTTCCCGATAAATGGTTGAACACACAACCACTCACTGACTGATGCACACTTAATTAAAATATTTTTGTACAAAAGCCAATTTTTTTTAATGTTTTAAATGTTTGTTTGAGATTTATTTATAACATGCTACAGTAACTAAAAACTAAAACACTACAAAAAAAATTGGTTATTTGTTAAGTCGGTTTACGGACGATAGTTTAACGTGACAACGTCATAATAAAACATTGATGAAATGATTGCATACTTTTATGAATAAAATTTAATCATTTTTATTGAATAATCAATATTTTGTATGAATACAAAGAAGGAGTGAAATGAAATCTACAATTTAATTGATAAATTTACTTTTATTTGCACTCATTAATTCAAATATGTTTATTACTTTAACGAAGAGATTATTTTAACTATAACTTTTATACATGTTTGCTATTTAACTTCTTCCAATCTGTGTTATTCTGTTAAGGATAGGACGATGATAGGAAAAGTAGGAAACGAATGGGAGAGTTTCAAGTTTAATGTGCCTCGAAAAAGTCAAATCGATGGTTGTTCCAATCGAGTGGAAGAGAGATAGATGCGGCGCGAGCGTACAATGAGCGTAACGGGACACGACGTAACGGGACAATGTGAGTAACGGGACAATTTTTCGTGCGTGCAGCCGGCGTTCATCGATTTATTAGACGTTGTCACGTCAAAAATATTTTTGCAAAACTCCGTTCCCCCGGAGAAACCCCCGGAATGGCCACCGCATGGGGAGCCCAAGAAAAGAAACGGGCTCCCCATTTGGAAGCCACCTGGAAGGTTTTTTTCTGTTCCAACCACCGTTTCTTTGGTAGTCTGACTTGTTGCAAGGGATTGTATTCATACCAGAAAAATGCCACCATTTTGTCTGGGCAATCCGCCTTGGAGGAGCCGGGGCGCCAATCCGGGTCCTACAAGTCACAAGGCAGGCGCTCTACCCCAGAACCAGAGTGGTAGAGCGGATACTAGCAGTCTTCTTAACACTGACATGATGTTATTCCACGAGTTTACTGTAGTTTCGTGTGTCATTGATGCAGAACGTGCAGTAACATTTAACCTCGGTAACGAACAAATTTATGTGTTCTTATGTTGTTCGTTCAGCATGAATTATGTAATATCATAAGATTGAAATATAATTTGTTAACTAGTCTGGCAATATTTTAGTTGATTTCCTGCAAAAAAAACTTACAGTCCTGCTGTACAATAGTTATATAGAAATATAGACAAGTAAAAAAATTTGTAAGGGCTTGCACTGTCGATGGTAAAGTTATTTTGAAATAAATGTTAGTATTAAAAGAGTGTGTTTAGTTAAAATATGTGTGTGCTTACAAGCATGAAGTAATTGCATAAACATTTTATTTATTTGGTTTCAAAGCCACAGAAAAGTTAACTTTTTATATCACTTTTGGATTTCTTTTGTTTTACCGTGCGTAATATGCGCAGCTAATACTGGCAAGCTATTCAAACAATTGTTGGCAAATAGGCGTTTTCAACATATTAAATTAAGTACTAAATCTATGATAATGTTAGAGATGTCAAAATAAAAGATACATTTTCATACTGACAACGTCGGAATTTCAGGTAATGAAAATACTGACCTTAAATCGATCAGTTTGTGAAGACTAAGCATTTAGATGTCACTAGTTTTGTGAGATATATTAGTACTTCTTTAGAAATATTCACATTATTTGAATACAACTATATTTAACTGGAACTTCCAGTACTCCTGAGTACATAATTCTTCGTAATAGCTTACCCCAGGGTTAAGCAGGAGCATAAATGTTTTATTTCATACAATGAAACCCTCATAAAATTAATTAAATCATCGAGATTATTAAACATGAACTTCTTTAAATACACAACCACAGTAAGTTTTTTTTAAATATTTATTTGTGCACATCGCAGTGACATTGCTATTTGATTATTTGTAATTTTAATTGTAACAAAAGTTGGAATACGATGTTTTAAATATTTTGGTTGTGTAATATTTCTACGTGTAAATAGTATAAAACATGTATTATGTTTTAACTGTTACAGTATCAAAAGTTCATTTAATGGTTGTGTATGTTTATTTCCGTCCAAAAAAATATTTTGTACAAAGTAAAATATCCTTCAACAAGAGATTTAACTTTTCTTATAATTTTGTTGTTTTAAATTATTATGTTCGAACCTTTTCTTCAGTTTAACAACTTAAGTATATATATAATAATTTCGGTATGAAATTAAATACTCCATACATATTACACTTGATTTTTGATATTATTACGAAAACAATATGTAAATTTATTTTAAATACTTTTTTTTGCAAACGTTTGGACTTCAAATTCCAAATAAAACATAATTTTTTGTCCTTTTTTTTTTAATGGTTCTTTCAATAGGGGAGATTGATTATATATATAGTTTAGGACATACACCATTGCTGATTACAATGTATGTCATAAGAAAACAAGCTAAAATCAGAGAACATCAGAACATATAAGACATAGACAGCACAGAAAATTACGTAGAAAGAATTGGTATTATTGCAGCACAGACGGACAAAATGGGCTAACAACGACGAGACTGTAGCAACTAGAACAGTAAATAAAGACGAAAAATACTTTGGACAACTCACAGAATTGAATTTCCAGTACTTTTACAAAAGATTCTACTGGAAACTAGTTGACAAGGAATTGTTTGCAATGCTAAAATAAAGATATTATAACTGTGTACATCACATGGCTGTAGTTATTTTTGCATATATGAAATATGTTTTATCGTGACATAACTGAGTATTTCTTACAAAAATTAACTAATAATTTTATATTTTAATGGATGTGTTCATTCGGCATGGTTTTTTTTTCAAACCATAGAAAGATAATCGATCGAATATTCAACAATTTTGCTTTCTTTTGTTTTACCGTGCTTAATATGCGCTGCTAATACTGGAAAGCTATTCAAACAACTGTCAAATAACCTTAAATACTTGAGGTACTGGGGAAACACAAAGCATACAGTTATTTTCATGTAAATGTACAAATTAACAAATATGTAAGTTTACATGAATATTTCTGTTCCATTTACAACGATGATACTTACAGATAAAAATTAAAAAAAAAAAAAAACGGCTATACAGTATCGCACAGGTGAACCCAGCAATGTGAATAAACAGTGACGACAGCGCAGACAAACACCGTAAGCAACAGTTGAGCGGAAAAAACAGATATTTATAAAAACCACAACGCAAATAGCGCAGACTAATACAGTAAATGATTCCTAAGACAACAGTTGCGACGTTTCGGGAAAGAGATCTATTCCCTTTTTAAGACACAAAAAGACTGAGGTTTGTCATGACATACAGTTTAATGAGTAATGGCGTATGTCCGAAACTACATCTTGAATTTATTTACATATTATTTATAATGTTGTTTGTCAGTTGAAATTTTATTTAATGAACTACACTGAATTTGTTAAAATTCACATATATACTGACTTTCTTTAAACATATATGCGTTTTGTTTGTTTTATATGTATATTTGTTTACACTTCTGTTAGCAAGGCACATTTTAAGTGCAGAGAAGCTTACTCAAAAGAGGAACTTGATTCTGTAACAATAAATGTCAAGCGCGTAGTAAAAAAAAAAGGGGGGGGGGGGGGGGGAAGTAGGGTTGCCAAATTTATTTAGACAAAGAATTTTATTTTACAAAAATTACAATGACAGGAATTTCAAAAAGCACTTAAGGGATCGTCAACTACCCTAAAAATGCATTTTCAAGCATTATCTATGTAAAAGAGTTTCCGTAGGAGGGACTGGCTTCTGCCCTCCCGTTCCACAAATACTGTCTACACCCATGGTAAATGTGTAAACAAAATCACATGTAGTTACACGCACTAGTACAGGATATACTCAAAAGACGTGAATTATAATTTCGGTGACTGTAATTTTTGAAAAAAAAAAATCTAGTAGTTGTATTTATAATATTAGATGACAATAACTTTTCAAGACATGTGATGATAGCTTACATGGATTACTCTAGTCTGAAACTATGTATTTGTACTGTTATGCAATAATCGTACACTCACGCCTGTTTCATGGGGTATCAATACAAGGCAATCTGAAGATGAGAAAATATACACTATCGAAGATTATGGACCAAGTCGTAAGACACTAGATTCATATTCCAGAGGACACAGATTCAAATCCCGGCTGGCCATTGTCATATCGTCTTAAAGTCTTAAAATTAACAGCGAAACATATAGGTACCAGAACAGACGAAAAGGTCTTTATCATCTTGCTTTAATATTTTCCTAACTATATAGGCTTCGGCATGAGACCTAGACCTAGACCTCCCAAATAGGTACACTTAGTTTTATTTTAGATTAGGAAAACAATTCTGTTCAGTGTAGCTCACGACTCAGACATGATAGCGCGGTGATTCGGGTGTGTTTGTGTATAGATTATGCCGTGCAAGGGGTTTTCCCCCCTTTTCTTTTTTGACCCAGCGCTCTCAGCCTAATGGCCCTACCGCCCTGGGGCCCCCATGGGCATGGATGCGGATCACGCCGCATACGCAACCAGGAAGGGCGTTAGAGCTTCGGCTATACACAGGGGCTGAGGCTACCCATCCCAGCATATGTACCACCTTCAGCCCCCTACTCCACTCAGCTCACCAGCAAGTTGGATGCTCCCTTAGCCCTCCGGAGTTGTCATCACTTCTGGCGCCTGTCCCGATCTCCCGCATCACACTGGGACTCCTCAAACCACCCAGCGAACCCGCGGTCCGGTGGAGGCCTACCCAACCTCTCCCAGCTATCCAGGTTTTATTTTAGATTAGGAAAAAAATTATGTTCAGTGTAGCTCACGACTCAGACATGATAGCGCGGTGATTCGGGTGTGTTTGTGTATAGAGAACCGACAACAATGTGCAGTACAGATTGTACGTTCACCAAAAAAAAAAGTTGATATTATGCCTTCGATATCTCATATCACAGACCAATGTGAAATAAAATTTTTGTTGAATATCAATTGAAATTAATAATAAGCTACCATTTAGTGTCTATTTTGAATTAAAATTGTTAGTACGTAGCCACCTTCTCGTTTTTATTGTTTTTTTTTTTAACCATTACACTAAAAGCGACACGCTGACATAGACGTTTCACGTGAAACCAACGGCAGCCAGTTCCGAACCAGCCCTACTGATTTTTTCTGCTGATTCCTGAAATAATTATAGAAAATTGGAAGGATGCTTCCTTACTGTAGGTCATGGCTAGTTCCTTTCACTTTGTCGCTCTACTGTGGCCTTGTGTTTGGCCGTCTGCATTGACCTCGCTATTAATCTGTTCACAGACCAGCAAGCATTTCAGAATAAAAATAAATATAATATCGGAAATAGGCTATTCCTCTAGTAAACATACATAAAAATGATTTCAAGGTTTTCATTAAATAATATTATGAAATGTTTTCACTTAACCAGCTCATTTGAGTATTTCTAAATGATTTCGTAGTCATTGACGTAGTAAAAAAATATAGGCCTAATTTCACAAATACTTAATCAATAAAACTTAAACAGCAAATGTGAATCGTTCTCAAGTGAAGTATAACAAATATTCCCTATTCACAGTTCTCAGGTTGGAAATGTCGTGATTGTTTTTATCTATTCTTAATGGCAATTGTTTTTCTTTAGATCTATATGTTAAAATACTCTTCTAGTGGTTTTCTTAGCACATGCTAAAAACATAATGTTGGAATCACAATATCCTGTGACAGCCGCGACACGACAAAAACAACACCAAAGCCATTAAGAGTAAGGTCGAAGTGAAGCCAGCTCACGAAAATTGAACCCCAACAGCCCATTAGAAACATAATGTGGTTATTATTAATGATGTACTAACGTAAACATATTTTTCTGTGAAATAATTCATGCTTAAGTTTATTTTATCGTTATTTTGATAGACATGACGTAAAATAAAATCAATTGAATTGTCACCTCAATACTATAGATAGCTATATACCTGATGGTGACAATCTGTCGTGGCATTTTAAACATATGATATAAATCATGCAATATTTTACTTACTTAACCGTCGGTTGTCAGGAAATTGTGATTATCGGTCACTATATTGTATTTCGTTTCAACTAGTAACCTGGAGTTAACACATGAATTAGAATCACAAGACTTTGTATGCTGCTTATTTCTACAAATTCATTCTAAGATAACATATATAATTTACTCATGTCGTTCGAGTATTAGGACTGTATGGTTGCGTTTTAACTTAGGGTAGTTTCTCATTATGGTAGTTTTCCAGTATGGCAGTCTTCTGTCGCCCCCCGTTAAAACAGGAGGGATAGTGCCATAATGGAAAACTACCATATTTATTTAAATATCGTGTTCATAAGTATACAGTGCTGATTCCTATAACTCATTTTTGGTAACATTTGTTTCTACTAGTGCGCGATCTGTTGAGTTGATTTATGACGAACTACAGGAAATAATCGACAGAAGTGCTATCTGTAGCCTTTGGAGTTAACCTGAGAAACAGCTAGGGGGTTAACAGCACTACCTAGCGATGTATTCTATACGCTACTTAGAGAGAAAAGCAGCTGTACTCATTCCATGGAGTGTATAAATAAATATGGCAGAATTCCGTCTCGTTATGGCAGTTTTCCGTTATGGTAATTTTCCATCTTTTTCGAAGAGGCCTGTCGGAATTATTCCATTATGGTGGTTTTCCATTATGGCAGTATTCCGTCGCTCCCTTCAAAATCCCTTTAATAATTTTTCAATATTAATAACCCATATTACCCACAGTTCATATCAAATAGTCAAACACTACAAAAAACTTACCTGGTACAAATTTATCAGCACTAACACTTTCAACAAAATATTTTCGAGTGACGAAATCAAAGCAATCCACATCTCATCCAAAAAACGCAAGAGGGCTGTCTCAAAAATTTTTAACGGTGTCACCATCTTTGAGCAGACGTGTAAACGTAGTTTCTGCGCTTGTGGCGCGTATATTTGAACAAATATTGATACTATGTCATATTACCTGAGTATATGATCTTAAGAACAATCCCCTTAAATAGATATAAAGACTGAAATTGAAACCGGTACCGTGACTGTGACTGTAAATGTTATTTATGCAAATCACATTACTTGTTTGGTTTCCAGCTAACAATATACTTGTAATTTTCATCCTATCAGGGTAGAAGCAAGCATTAAAAATCTCGTGAAACTCGACCAGGGCCCCTCTTTGTTGTTCGGCCCTGGGAATTCAAACCCCCTCCCCACCCGATTAACTCTTGATGGGCCTGGGTGTAACAAAGCAGCATCTGAGACTATGCATTTAGTATAGGCCTAAGCAATGAGTATTGTGGATTAAGGCCGTTTCAAATGTTACAATTCTGCTTCCAAACACAATCAAACTGACGCGGTACTGCCCTGGACAGTAAGCAAATCTCCGCTCCCAGTGCTCTCTGCTGCTATTGGAGCGTACCCTGTGATATCGCGGCCGGGCACCGCCAGTGTTGTGTTATAAAGATTTTGTTTTAAAACTTTAACCATCAAGACTGGCGGCATTAAGTGTTCCAGTTCTTCTACAGCCACCCCGATTCAGATTGGCAGGAGCTGATATTTAAATTAGTGATATAGTTGACACGACATCCGCTCCCGCGGATCAGAATCCGCGTGTCCTTGTGGCCCTTGCTCCAGTGCTCCAGTCTTGTGCGACCCACCGGCGGGGTCATACCTAGGGCCGAACCTAAAGTCGTCATCCGAAAGCCCTGACAACAGTGGCGTAGCCAGGATTTGTGTATGGGGGGTGTTAAGAAGCATGACCCCCCCCCCCCCACGTATTAAAGCGGGTGGTCTGGGGGTCCTCCCCCGGGAAAATTTCGATTTAAAAGAGTAAAATAGTGCTATTTTAGCAGTTTTCGATACTCAAATTTAAATATTGTAATGGTAAAATTTTTATTAATTTTAATATCAAATTTGTTTGAGTGATTAATAAGAAATTAATTAAAGATTTGGTGCTAAAGGGGGGGGGGGGGGGGGTTGAACCCCTAAACCCCCCCCCCCTGGCTACGCCCCTGCCTGACAACATCCTTCTTCTGGCAGTGTGTTCACCACCAGTTTCCTATAAAAGTTTTTCGGATGACTTCCAGCTGAAAGTGCTTCCACCTGCAGTGTAAATATGGCAACATATAACCAATTTCTACTGGCCGATAGCACTCCGAAATATCATAGTAAGATACTCTTTCATTTTCGATCGTCTTTTGTCACGTGCATAACAACATCATAGTATTCCCAACACATGCAGAGTACATTGTCCCATAAAGTTTGGAGAGTTCAGGAAGTGTTAGGTGAGGCCAGATAGATCTTTGTTTTTTGGTGAGGAATTCGTCAGTGAGGATAAAGCGAACGCCTAAAAATGTAACGTTTACCGACAAATACGTGTTGTTCGATTTGTTAAAACAAAATAAAAATGTTGTGGAAAATAAAAAAAGGGGCCTCTATTTCGAACAACGAAAATAAAGCCACTTGGAAGGTCATAGCCTTGGAGTTAAAAAATAATATCATCTCAGAATTTAATAAAGCATAATAAATTATATTGGGTACCAATTATGAACGTTTGTAAACCAAAAATAAAAATACGAATACAATCAACCACAATTTTTATATTTTCCGAAATTCTAACCCTAAGGGGTGAAAAAGAGGTAAATATACAAGGGACCAATAATAAACATATGACAATTACCAACCACTTTTTTACCAGTTTGCGAAATTGAAACCCCAAGGTTGGTAAAATCAGTAGGTGTGTTTTTAAATTTAAAAAAAATAACTCTTTAATTTCAATGATACTAAGAAGTTAGATACTTAAAAACAACTTGCATCTAGAGTTACGTCTTGCTTAATTTAATCGTTTATTAAAATTCGGCTTTAAATGGAGGTGAAAACGAGGTAGGTATTAATTTATTTAAAAAAAATCGTATCTCCAAAACTAATTAGGTAACACGTAAATTAATGGTAAAAATGATAAAGTATTTAATTATTATATAACTTATGGGCAAGATTTTTCCTATAAGAGATGTAAAGGAGTTAAGTTTGGTTTAAAGAAAAAAAAATTCATATTTCCGAATCTACTAGATAAGGGTTAGAAATTAAGAATGAACATTAAGAATATAGAGTAACAAATATTTTTTAAGTTATCCGGATTTCGTCTTTTAAGGGTGTGAAAATGGAGTAAGTTATGTTTTATCTTAAAAAATTCATATCACTATTGCGAACAAAGCAGGATGTAAGAACCTTAGCACAAATAACGTACATAATTAATTACGTAGTTAATTTTACCATTTTTCGATATTCGACCCCAAAAGCAGTGAAACGAGGGCACGTTAATTTTTATAGTAATAAATCATACCTATATCCAAGCAAATTAAGATGAAGCTAAGAAACTGAGTACGAATAAGGTCCAAAATTACGATATAATATCATGTTTTAACCTTACAATTTTTCTATATTTGACCGCAAAAGGGGTAAAAAGGCGGTCAATTTTCTTTTTTAAATTATAGAAGTCATATCTTTGAAGCTAATCAAGCAGGCTGTAAGTAATGGGGTATGATTCATAAACGTGCAAATGCTACAAACTCTCTTTTAAAATTTTCGAAAGTTCGATTTTTTAAATGTTTAAATATAGTCATTTTAGTTTTAACATTAAAAATATTATCCTCTCATAAAATAAAAATTGATTTAAGATATTGGAAATGATAAATAAACATACTTTCAACTACCTTTTCTTATTCAACGTTCTCCGAAATGTTACATCTTATTTTTAACAGGGATGAATAATATTAAAAAATTGGTTGTCTGTAAAGTCAGTTTACGGACGATAGTTTAACGTGACAACGTCATAACAAAACATTAATGATATGATTGCATACTTTTATGAATAAAATTGAATAATTTGTATTGAATTATCACTATTTTGTATGGATACAAAGGAGTGAAATGAAATCTACAATTTAATTGATAAATTTACTTTTATTTGCACTCATTAATTCAAATATGTTTATTACTTTAACGAACAGATTATTTTAACTATAACTTTTATACATGTTTGCTATTTAACTTCTTCCAATCTGTGTTATTCTGTTAAGGATAGGACGATGATAGGAAAAGTAGGAAACGAGTTTAATGTGCCTCGAAAAAGTCAAATCGATGGTTGTTCCAATCGAGTGGAAGAGAGATAGATGCGGCGCAAGCGTACAATGAGCGTAACGGGACAATGTGCGTAACGGGACAATGATTCATCCTTATTCATGTGTGCAGCCGGCGTTCATCGATTTACTAGACGTTGTCACGTCAAAAAATAAATAAAAAGTTATGTCATCCATAAAATCAGTTTTGGCAAATTACATCAAAATTACATCGGCGGCTTAGTGGAAGCTTGTAAATGTAGAATTTAATCCCTTTTGAAGCGAACGGAACATATTTAATTAAAAAAGTAATAAGAAAACATTTTTATAGTTGTAATCATTGGAGCTGTAGGTGGGTGTCAGTGTGTGTTGAACTGAGCATTTATTATGGTGAATGTGTGCAGTGGCTGCCATGATGTCACACTTCTAGGAGTAATATATATCTTGGTATAGGAATTGGGGGTCATTCTGCTTGTAAGCATCATTGAGGAAGGATGTGTTGTCTTTGTTATGTACAAGTGCATTCATTGGGAATCTGACCCAGGACTTGGAGGAGACCCGGGTGGCGGCGATACCAATGTCCATGCAGAACTTTATGGGAGGTGTACCATCGATTTAGATGACCTCAGGTGACAGCGATGGTGACAACCACTGAGGATTCAACGGTGGCTGCACCCTCTTCTCCTATTTTCGCAACGGAACAGGTTTCCTTATATTTTTACCATGTTTCATGTCCAATTTCTAGTGCACAGTCTGCTGTGGTATGGCCTATCTCTCTCTCTCTCTCTCTGTATGTGTGTGTGTGTGTGTGTGTTGGACGACATGATGGTGGGTCACTATGAGAGCTGAAGATCTTTTATTTGCCACTAGTACACTTTGGCGGGTTGCAAATTAATGTATATGGTAGCAGAAGAAAAGGAGAATTCGAGATGGTGGTAAATATGGCTAAAATGATGTCACACTGGTAGGAGTAATATGTGTCTTGCTAAAGGAAGTAGGGATCAGTCTGTTTGTATGCATCATCGAGGAAGGATGTTTACATTTATTATGTACAAGTGCATTCATTGGGAATCTAACCAAGGACTCGAAGGTCTGTGACGTACGTTTATACTAAATAAATTTTCATTTTATTCGGGATTTCTCTACTAAATTTCTTTGTATTTGGAACACATTTACTATTGTACAAGTATTGAATATCCAACCGAGGTTTTGATTTGGTGCGTCCAATAGTTTTCGAGAAATATCAAACATTAATTGCAGGAGACTAACTCCTGGCTGCTGATGAGCGCAGGTTTTTTTCCAGAGTGTTCCCAGTATTTTTCTCCTTCCCAACCTATAGTTATCAAAATGTAATTGTATGGTTGTTACTTAATATCTGTGATTGTTCATATGTTGGTTGTGTTTGAGCTAATTCATTTTCAGGTGGATTATGTGTCTTCAGTGACATGATATAAGTATGTTTTCTTTTAAAGCTTGTATGACTTCTGGTATTTTATGTTTTCCGAGACCTTTAAGACAAAGGAAATCTAAATTTTTTATCAAGCAGAGTGTGTGACTTTATTTTACATATTAATTATTTATAAATATTTTTGCTTGCTGTGGTTTTCTGTATCGCTTCATATTCTGTACTCCAAGAGGCTTCGGCGGCCGGAGACGTGAGATAATGTTTCTTCGCGGCTGCGTGTTCAGTCAATAGATGAAGGGAGGGGGCGCTAATGGAAACTCTTGTTTGTATGTGATGTAGGCAGAGATTTTAAATGCTTGACTGCCTGCGGGAATGTAGTCATCTTCCCGGCTGCAGTGAAGACTTACAAAAGCATAAGTTATTTATTGCAGTAATTAATTACAACTATATAGTATGCCTACAACCCACTCTACTTATGAGCATACTTACAGCAGCGAATTAAAATATATTTTATAAATAAACAGAACTCATCTTATAACACTATAAAGAATTTTAAATATATTGTTGTTTAATAAGTCCAAGCATTGCATTTATATATGTTACTTTACACTTTTAATAAAAATGATATATCTAACTTATCACTATATGCATACATTAAAATATTTTAATAAAAATAGTATCATTATAATATTTTAAGTATACATTAACATATATAACCATGCATATAAAATTTTTAATTTAATAAAAATAGTAAACCTATATCTACCCTTATCCTTATATATGTATTACTATACACTTAAAAAAGCTCAATATTATGACTATTTACAATATGCATACATATTACTATAAGAATTTTGACAAAAAAAATTTCGTGCGTACTTTTCAGATGCACATAAGGGAACGTTTTCTTAGACGCACCATGCTCTACCTCTCCATGTATGATGGTGGGGGTACTAAATCCAAGATGGCCGGGGAAATAGCGCATGGCTTGTGCACTCTGTGCGCATAAAGAACGTATTCTTAGGAGCATCATGCTACACTTCTCCACGTACTGAATCCAATATGGCGGGGTGATTGAGCGCATTAAATGCTTGCCTTATGCACTCTGTGCATGTAAAGGAACGTATCCTAGCACATTGAAAGCTAATCCAAGATGGCGCCCTCGAGCAGACGAAACTGACACTAAATATGGCTGACAGTGGCACTATCTGGTAGCAACACCATGATTTAATAATAGCCGACTGTGGCGCCCTCTGATGGCAACATAATGAATTAAAGATGGCTGACTGTGGTTCTATTTGCCAACTATTTTTTTTAATTAAAATTTGGCATGCTCTGGTAGCAACATTATAAATTAAATATGGCCGAAAGTGCTATCTGTCAACAAATTTTCGAAATTTGAATTTTGCGTGCTCTGGTAGCCTGTGCTGGAATTAAAGATGGCGCCCTCTGGCAGCAACACCTTTAATTAATGATTGCGCCCTTTGGGAAAATATTTTAATCCTAGCACTCCCTGCCACATGCCACTACTACTATTGGTTCAAAGACATGCTTTGAAAGCATATTTACCTTCTTTATTTATTTATTCTCCAACTGGTCTGCTAGCCGAATGGTTAAAGGCATATTTTTCCAGCCTCAACATGCTGTGGCGTCCCTCGGTTCGGGGCTCGGCCTTTTCAATAGAGAGATTTTTTGTGCAAAATAATTTTTATCGACAACAGTGGCGCCACTCCCTTCAAACTTTAAAACTAAGACAGCCGCCAGCATAAAAAACAATATGGCGGCCACCAAAAGACAAAAATAAGATGGCAGCTACCAGCAGACCAAAACAAGATGGTGGCTGATGACGAAATCGAGTTTGGGAAAGTCAAATTTCGAAAAGACGAATTTCACATCCAAGATGGCGACCATAAAAAGGGCAATGGTGAGGTGATATTACAATTGGCAGAAGGTTCTAGAACATACAAAATGGCGAATACAAGACGGTGGCTGATGATATCATCCAATATGGCCACCAGGGTCAAAAGTCAAGGTAAAATCCAAGATTGCGAACGGATTATTGGATTACTCCAAGATGGGTCAATGGATTAATCCAAGATGGCGGATGGATTAATGGATTGGCGATGATGTCGCAATCCAAGATGGCCACTGCCTCCTCCCTCCTTCGCCTGTCCCCGATCATACATTTCCTATCTACCACTTAGTAAAATCTCCACAAACATTTATACTTTACGAATTCATACATTTAAACGATAGGCTACATAGTTCTTTTTCAACTAGTCAGCGAAAAATTTACTACATGCTGCTACCATTATGTACTGAACACTGACCTAGTGGTCATCTTGTTACGAAAATACAACTGACAAATGGGATAAAGTTTATCACTGCGCTGTGTTATTAGGTGTAATATAATGATTCGGTCATAATTCTTTTTACCAAATAGTCAAAAAAGTTACCATCAAACAAAAAAATATACAGGTGACAAGAAAATGAATTAAATACGTATTAGTCGAGTTCATAGTTTGTGTATAACAATTGAAACTACAAAAATCAGTTCGTGTAACATTAACAAGTTTAATATTTAGTAACATTGAATCAAGTTTACTCAAAAAATGAAATTTTGGGTGGATACAACGAATAAAAATAGATTGTTCAAATTAAAAAATACCATAAAATACTTAATATAGGTATTCAAAATAAAAAATATTAATATCAAATAAATAATACTAATTTTAGCTCAATTAATGAAAATAGGTTTAAGATGAAAATTTAAAATAAAAACAGGATGATTCTTGAAGATTCACCAAAAATTTATAAGGTTAAAAGCCCCTAAGTATATTTTCTTTAATAAGTTATAAATCCAAAACATTTATTGGGTACCCCTTTAAGTCTATGATGCATGGCCAAAAGAAAATATCAGTGGGTGGCAAGTTAGTAAAGTGGCCGTTAAAAATAACAAAAAGGGACCAAACCATAATATTGTGATCAAAATGCCATCCAAGCTCAAATTTTTCGCAAGTAATAAACGTTACGAACATTGCCATGAATTGGTGGATATGCTACTCCAATCATCCCTTTTTTGTCAGTTCTCCATTTTCATCTCAACACCATTATTCTGCTCGTATTGTAATGCTGTGACCGAGATGCTAAGCCATAAATCATTCATTAATTACTAGTGAGTAAAAGCACTGACACCGCACAGCAGGGCTGGACTCACTTTTGAAAATAGGGAAAGAAGGAATTAACCCCATTCCTTTTTATTTGTTTATTGCTTAAACTTACTAAAACATTATGCTGTTAAATGCAAAACCAAAGTTTTTTATTTGATAGACGAAATAGTCCTATATAAAACCTTTGACGACAAATCTCCACAGATAGACTCAAGGCCGCTGTTCAATAAAAGTAACAACCAATATTTTCGAGAAGATCACAGCATCCAAACTGATGCCAAACTACTAAAGTACCCATTGTGTGGAGTTTCCACGAGCAGTCTCTTATACATAAACTAGATTGTAGATAAACATATTAATTATTTGGCAAGATACAGGTAATGTAGGGACATACTTCATCCCGTTAAGTACTGGTGTTGAGGTTGGTAGGATATTTACGATAATTGAAGTTTCCACAGGCGGCCTTGTTCACATTGAGGACATGAAAGGCATTCGTATCATTTGGAAAGAGACAGGTAGATGTAGGTTAATACCCCGTCCTATAGAGTACTGGCATAAAGATCGACAGAACTTTTACAGTGATTACATTTTCACACACAGCTTCATACACACTGAGGATATTGTAGGCATGCATGTTTACTGGAAAAATACAGGAATATATAGGGATATACCTAATCCTGTAGAGTACTGGGGATAAGGTAATTCGGACTAATACAATAAATTTATATTCCACGAACAAATATAAAATAGCGGACAAAGGACATTTGGAAGTAAGGATAAAACTTGTCCCGTAAAGTACAAGTATTGCAACAGAAAATAAATTTTGGTCCTGATGAATGAGCAACCAGTCAGTCACAATTCCTGATGTGCCTTTTCATTTTTCAGTAATCTTCATTTAACTTACATTGTGTTGTAGACTCGTCCTCGTTATCATTAGTCAGCTCTGTTGTACATATCGTGCGATTATGTATTCAAGATATTTCTTAGACTAAATGATGTCTGGCACTGGCTCCAAATAAATAATTTTTGGTAAGGAACTAAAATGCACTTTTACCTCTCATGACACTTAGCTCTTTTTCTCAATGCAAACTCTTTGCTACAGTAACTACACTGGTGATCTTTCAAAACAGCTTCAGGCAACGATCCGGAATCCATACCAGCTTCTGCGACTTATATCAAATACATACTGAGAGTTTTAAATTGAAACCAATAGTTAAAATATGATTTAAATAATCCATCAGTGTGATTTAACTTTCCAATTTTTAAAAATACATGGTCCTAGTAGTTCCATGTTTGTCCAACAGAATTCGACAATTGTTTTTGGAATTATTTATAGTTTAATTTTTTTAATTTTAAATACTATTATGCTCTCTCACGAAAAACTATAAGGACGGTTTCACTAGGGCTCAAGGATTTACTTGTCTTTTTGTGCATTCTCTTTTACATGATTTTATTTATTAGCCCTACTGACACATGATTGAATGTATTATTGAATCTTGTAACTAAATATGTAGCCTTGTAGGGCTACAAATGTAGCCTTGAAGCAAGGCTGCAAATGTAGCCTGGATACAAATGTAGCCTTACTATAAATGTACCCATGCAGCCTGGCAAAAATGTAGCGTTGTAGTCTGGCTAAAAATGCAGTCTTGTAACCCAACCACAAATGTAGCCCAAATATAAACGTAGCGGTGTAGCCTCACTACAAATGTAGCCTTCTAGCCTGGCTAAAAATTAGCCTGGATAAATATGTAGCATAACTACAAATGTATCCATGTAGCCTGGCTACAAATGTAACAGTGTAGCCTAATTACAAATGTTCAATTCCCGGGATGCTCTCTCATGGTCGCAAGAGAAGGAAGGCTTCCCTAGACATCAAGGGGAAGGGAAATCGTATTGCATGATAGTGTTTCTCATCGGTTTTAAGACATAGTAATCGACTGAGTAATTAATATTTTTGTTTGTATAGCACCTTATCAACATTTTTATTATTTTTAATTTGGTACCAGGAATTCTTTAATTAAATTATCTAAAAAAAAAATACATGGAACGATTGTTTCCTCAGGAATAACTAGGGACACATGAAGAACGCCAACAAAAGTTTTGTCAGGAATAACCATGAGCACACTGAGAAAACCGACTGAAGTCTAGAAAAAAATTTAACTTAGTGTACATTCATATGTATGCTTGCGTATTAATTATAATAATATTATTAGCATATCTACATATATCCTATGCATATGTAAATTTTTAACATATATAAGTATGCTAAACATATAATGTTTATTTTGTATACATAATATGTATATTATGCATACTGTATATATCGTCTACATCCTACGCATCCCACATAAAACATGCCTGTTTTCACAACACAAAGAATTATGAATGTTTATTGCTTGTTTTATCTTACGAAGTAATTTATGCTAGGTGAAATCAGATATTACCGATTAAAGCACTAAAGCTCGCTGAGTCAATGCAGGGTTTTACCCCATGAATCGAACATTTGTAGTTAGGCTACACTGTTACATTTGTAGCCAGGCTACACGGGTACATAGCCTAACTACAAGGCTACATTTGTACATAGCCTAACTACAAGGCTACATTTGTAGCCAGGCTGAAAGCCTATATTTTTAGCCAGGCTACATGGCTACATTTGTAGCCAGGCTACACAGCTACATTTTTAGTTGGGCTACATTTGTAGCCAGGCCACAAGGTTATATTTTAGTTAGGGTACATGTGTAGCCTTAGTAAGTCTGAGAAATACCATCATTCGTGAGAGAGCATCATGGCATAAAAAAGGAATAATAAAACTATAAATAATTTGAAAATCATGTCGCGAATTATGTTTGTGAAACGCAAAACTTATTTGATAATTAAAAAAGAAATTAAACTCTCACTGGTGGATTTTTGAAATTCCAATTTAAGTATTTTTTTTTTTAAAACTATCAGTATGTATTTTGTATAAGTCGCAGAAGCTGATGTGGATTCCGGATCGTTGCCTGCAGTTGTATCGAAAGATCACCGGTGTAGTTACTACAGCAAGGAGTTTACCTTGAGAAAAAATTCTATTGCCATGAGCAGAGTGAGTTAATTTTGGGTCCTTACAAAACACATTCAGCTGCAGCCAGTGCTATAAATCGTTTAAGTCGAAGAAATATATATTTAAAAAACATCGCAATTGGAATAAAGACATAATGTTAGACGACTATTACTATCTCGAAGAATGTGAAAATCCTGATACTGATAACACCATCCCAGATCTCGCTAATTATTTGGAATTTAAAACTAACGAAGAAATTATCATCTTCATGGGAAATGGAACAAAAATTACACCAAATTCTAGTCGCCTCTACAATATTGTGAACAGTAGAGAAGCACCTGAAGCTGACAATATCTAAGACTGTGACGAAGCACCTGAAACAAAAACGACGGAAAAGACGAGTTACAATAAATTATCCTAGCCAATCTAATAATATTGACAATCACTGGAATTATGACGATTTTAATGTCGATGATGCCGGCAATAAAACAGAAGACTACTGTGAATTTCAAAAAAATTGACAGTAAAAGTGTAAAGAAGATGGGAGCAGCAGAAGATATTGATTACACGTCATTGGAAGGTCCTAACATATCGGTCGACAGGTTAAGACATTTACTTGCTTCGCAAAATGTCGAAAATGTTTTCATTACCAAAGAATCATGAACTTCGTGAATTAAGAGGTGTGGACTAAATACAATAATGACTTGTATAACCTGCTAGTGTCTGTAAAAAAAAACACATATTTGAAATATGTGGCTTGGCTACAATTTTAAAGATTTGGAATAAAATTCAAATATGATTTGTGAATATTCTTTACTTAAAAATTTTAAAAAAATAATCTAAAACAATAACAATATAAACATTAAAGTAGCGGAAATGCTCCTTGGTGGTCTACTGACTATGGAATTGTAAGGATCGTCTAGTTGTATCGTCTGACATATTAGTCTAATAATAGCCTAGTATTGTAAACTCAATGGCAATTTTACCATCTGAACACAGAACTTGATGGAATTTGTATACTCAGAAATGGAAGATTCTTCGGTCTAGTCTGTCCTATTACCTACAACAACAGTAATGTCAACTTTATTGTCGTCGGGGATCCTGATAGCAGCGACGACGACGACGCAGATCCTGATGACAACAGAGCCAACAGCTGTATACATCCTGGTGTTAGCGACGATGACGACCATGGAGGTCCTGATGAAAAGTGTACTATCACCACCGACAATGCTAGAGGAGACTTTAACGGGTGCAGTGTCTTCAACAGCACGAAAATCAATATTCAAGGCAACCACAACTGCTGGTGTTTCATCACCCAACTATGCCTACTACGACAACGTGAACTGAAACATTCACGAGTATGTAGCACATGATTGTAACAATAAATCAAAAAGTGTTACATATCAGTGCAACAGGTGTTATAGGCAGTTTATACATTACGGAAAAATGAAAAGGAACATCAGGAATTGTGACTGACTGGTTGAGCAGTCATCGGGACCAAAATTTATATTCTGTGGCAAGATGTTTGTATACACGTTAAGTGCGTGGCATCATGAAATATATCACTGTCCTTTTAACGAAACTGTGAACTCTAAGCGGTGCGTTGTATGTGGTGATAGATTGTCATGTGGAAATTCTCTGAAATGACATGTCAATGCATGCAAAGGGCTCACTTCGCAAACTAAGAAGACTGCAGAAATCGAAAAACGCTAATCATTGCTTGTTTTTGTTCTTTAAGTAGAAATAACTCAATATATTTTTATTGGTTGAATATATATAGTGGAAATTACTTCATTCTAGATTAAGACCTTCAGCAGAACAAAAAAGATATGGTGGCTGTGACATCAACCATGATGGTAACCTTTAGCAGATGAAAATAAGTTGGTAATTGTGAAGTAATAATCCAAGATGACAACCTTCAGCAGATGAAATCGAATGCAAGATGACGGAAGGTTCTACCATAACGAAAAGTGCAACATTTGGGAGTGGGTCACTCTAATCCAATATAGCATATTTCAAGATGGCAGAATTCAAAATTTCGGATGTGACGTCATCCAAAATGGCTGCTGATGTCAATTTGAATGTTATAGGTCAAGGTCATTAAAGATAGCTGCCCTGACATCAAAATCCAAGATGACATAATTCTTCTTTACCTCCACAACCTGGAACATGGGCTCTAACCTGCCAACCTATACTACTCTAGAGACAGGTAGTTTTAGTTATAGACATTGTCCCATGAAATACTGGTATGTTGGGTGACAGGAAATGAAAGGTATCTGTAGTTTACGATCCAATCTATTGATTATTCGGTGGGTTTGATGGGAAGGGGGTGTTGGCTGTAAAGAGGGGGGGGGGAATGGTCTTGTCAGGAAGTCGGACCAAAGCATGGATCCTCATCACATACATGTGACACCCACCAAAGAAGATAGCAGTTAAACTGAGTATGTTTGGGATTTGTCTGCTTTACTTCAAGCAAAGTGTGTAGCATTAAAGAATGAGCCTTTATTTGCAAAATACGGACTACACTCTTATTAAAATATTTATAAATGTATTTAAAATTAATTTGTCATGATTTAAAATAAATTTTTCATGATGTTTTACAAATTGGATTAAGATATGAACTTTCGCTTATAAATAATAGATATTCGCTTCATCTATGTAACTTTTATGGCAGAAAGATACATATTAGAGAACTACGAATTACTAGTTAGCAAGCGATTATTATTATAAACAACTTTGATATATGTGGCTGGAAATATTGAATAGTGGCTAATTACATCATTTTTGCAGTCTTAAATACAAATAACATAAGTTAACAGTCATTTTATATTATATATCAAACAGTAATTTTTTCAGTCTCTAATACAGAATAGAATAAAAGATTTGTGCAATGATATGAAACATCATGTTTGGACCTGTAAGGAAAATATTTCATTTAAGGATGCATCACACAGAACAAAATGCACCTACGACAAACCAAGGTATGCCCAAACCTTAATCATCTAAAACTTCTTGAAACGCAAGGATAGAACTTACGAATACGTAACATGTTAAAATGTTACTACGCAGAATAATTTATATAGAATATTTAATACTTAACTCAAAGACATGAAAGCTTTCTTCTACACCCGCAACTACGCATACCTCTATCACATTTGAATCACAAAGGGGAAGCATTTCAATTACATTTTACAATGATGTGGGAACTCCAATCTCAGACATTATGTTAAAACATAGACCAGACACATTAGAGGTCTAGTTTACAAGAATATAAGAGAAGAGAAGAGAATATGGTAGCATATATAATGATTTACTTACATTAAAGCAATGAGTGCAGCAGTGCTTGCAACCATGCACCAGCCATTGATGTATCGCACTAGGACTCGAAGCCTGGGGCTACACGCACCGAGCTGCACACACTCACACAGACCCCAGCAGACACACCAACAACTGCAAACAGAACATTCAAACATGTCTTAAAACACGACGCGCACAGGTCAACAATCTGTTACAGCAATGTGCCAGTAGACCTACTCACGTAAAATCTATATTGCAATTGAAGCCGATTTACTTAGTTACCAACACTTATACATATTTTTTGACTGTTTCCATTGGGAAAGTAACATTTATGAGATTACATTCCTGTCGGTGCGTGCGTGTGTCTGTGTGTCTCTGTGAGTGCGTGTCCTCATTAACTCGCCTCTCCCAGAACATTTCCCATCATTATTTACCTCCATATTATTTCATTATTAAATATTTCTTACAAATTCACTTGCCCCCTAGGCAATGTAGTCAGCAAAACTCCTGTAAAAATCACAAAGGCATCTCACTTTTATTCCAAATACATCTACGAGGAAAAAAAAATTATGCTATGAATCATATGTACCATACACATATTGCTAATAAACATTATAATGTAACATGTAACCTGAGTAAATTTTATGAATGTTAGCTTAAACATGCAACCATTGAACAGAGGTGACGTTGACCGTCCATGAGTATCATGCAGGCCACTGGCGTTTGCACGTCTGTTGCAGGGCTCAGAACATTCCTCTGGTGCTTACCGCGTCTTGTCTCGTCCCGTCAGCAACACGCTACTGACTGGCATGTATCTGTTTAACTTCAAAATGTCAAGAACATTACTCGAATTCCTTAGCGCTGAATTCGTACCCAAGTATAATCTTGCGAAGTCACGTCGCATTAAACTTATAAACATACCTGTGGCGTAAAACCATACCGCTACATCTTACCTTTACCTATTTGCATGGGCACATGAGTTACTAACTGCGAGCATCACTTATGGAACTTTAGTAGCGTTTTGTACAAGCCTGTGGAAAGCTCGGGGTAAAACTATATAGTTTTGTTTGCATAATGGTTGATTTGCGGTTTTGGTTAAGAAGTGTGAAGGGTGAATATAGTAACATTCAAAATGTGGAGAACTTATTAGGAAGAAGCCAACGGAACAATTAATATATGTTTCTAGTAATTTTTAAACAATATTTATAATATATTTTTTTTTTTTTTTCGTTTCTCCTATGTGAAACAAAATTCCATACTCGAACATCCAGAAATGCTAGAAGTTATTACAACTTGGACGTGGTAGTTGGAGTTCCTTCAAGACGTTGTTGGATGTATTTCAACACTACGGCGCAACTCTTTATTCTTCTTGTGACGTCCGAGCATCCTATCATTATACGCCAGTTTGACGAACAACTATTTTGTTGCTGAATTTTTTCCACAGAAGTTCACTATTATTCACTATTGTGTACTGTCTCCAATGGTAAAAAGGATCAAAGCTGTTAGTATAAACGTCTCACTTTTTAAGACAAAGACGACCAAGCTACATACATGTGCAGCATATATATAATATACCTTAAAGTCGCACATTTTAAATATTAGTTTAATAAATTTTAATAATAGAAGCATTTTTTCAAATCCATTATAAATTATTTGGTTCTAATTTTATAATATAAATATAAAATAAGATGGCAAATGTAAAAAGTAAATGTCAAATTCATAAAAGTAAAATTAAAATGCCATGAAATAACAGTTTTCTATGCCTGTATGATTACAATAATTTTATAAAGCATATTCTTTGGAAATGAAGCATTTCAATGCAGTTCTTAGTGTTTAAGAAAGATTTTTGATTGATATAAGACAGAGAAGCTGGTTCAAGAGTAGCAGTGAAGGAGATCTGGCAGTAAGAATGATATCTAAGATATATAGATGGATAAATGGGAAGGCAGTGTTGGTTCATGTCAGAGCTTGATCTATACATGTGAACACAGTGCTCCAAATAGAAATTAGGTGTTTCAAAGTGACAGTCTGGTAGTGCAGAAAATCTGGCAGTAGACGATATATATAGGATAAATTAATGAATGCAAGGGAAGGCTGTGTTGGTTAAGTCAGAGCTATCTGATCAACGCACTCCAAAACACAAATAAGGTGTTTCAAAGTTACAGTCTGGCAGTGGAGGAGATTAGAAGTAGGAATGATATATCAGATGTATTAAAAATGGAAGTAAAATCAGCATTGGTTCATGACAGCTATATCTAATCATCTGTTCACAATCCTCCAAATGCAGACAAGGTGTTTTAAAGTGATTGGTAGTGGAAATATCTGACATTAGGAATTATAAGTAAGAGAGAGCACTAGATAGAAGGGGGATGCAGGGTTTGTTAATGTTGGAGATATTTCTAGTCACCTGATCGCAGAACTCCAACCGCAGGTAAGGTGTTCCCAAATGTTAGTCTGGCAGTGGAGGAGACCTGGCAACAGTAATGATAACTAAGAGACGATATGATAGAATGGGAAGGCAGGGTTTGTTCATTTCAGAGTTAGTTCTAGGGATCTGATCACAGCACTCCATGTGTAAAAAAAACAGGTGTTTCTAAGTGACAGTCTGGAAGTGGCTGAGATCTGGTCACAGGGGATGATAAATAAGTTGGATAATAGGTTGTAATTTGAATTCCTGGTTGTTCATATCAGAGCTAGATCTACTCATCTAATCACAGTTCTCCAAATTTAGAAAATGTGTTTCAAAGTGTCAGTCCGACAATGGAGGTGATCTGGCGGTAGAAATTATAACTAAGAAATATTAATGTATGGAAGGGAAAGCAATGTTGGTTCAAGTCAGAGATAGATCTTGTTATCCGTTCAGAGAGCTTCTAAAGTAGACAAGTTGTTTTAAAGTGAAAGTCTTGGCCGAATGACATGAGCACTCATTTAGGGTTGGGCCAGTGTGCTATGTTGTCTGTGTTCTGGAATATTTTAGATGCAAAAGTAAAGAAGGGACACATTCTTATGGCTAACGCACGGGATCATATGGCTAAGGTATTCGGTTTGATCAAAACATCACGACTCAGATTTATGAGCACCGAGTGGACATCTAAGTGGTTTGGAGTTCACTATTATCGTGTAAGTCCCATCGCCTTAAGCCTCTATGCATAACCATGTAACATCAAACCCTATGCATATCCACATACATAGGATACAAGGGATTAAACATAATAAAAGCTATCAAAAACAAAAAAAATACAATAAATTCTTCAATCAGCTGTAACACACATTGAAGTGCATACAGAGTTAATATGAGCGTTAATTCATACAAGTTAAATTATTTACAAGCCAGTAAGAGATCAATGAGTAAGTAAAAATTATGCAGTTTAACATTCAGCTCTTTGTTGCAGTAAGTCAATATAAGATTTGATTTAAAGAGAAATTATTTGTTTTGTGAAATAGCCAATAACACACACTATATAGGCACTTTATCAAAATATATAAGCTTTAAGTGAGGTCATGTTGTCTTATTGGTTACAACTATGAAATATGAAGGAGGTTTACTCATGTTGGATCATTTGGACAGAATCTGCGAAGCTATTTGTAGCTTGGGCTGAAATTAATTCAACTCAAATGAACGGTGTCGAGGATTTATTCGCCGCTGAGGCAAAATATAACAGGGATTATCATACTCTATTTTTTACTACTGGTAAAGGCATTACTACAGGTCCAAGAACCACGGACAGTTTCAAAAGTGATGTAAGTAAGTTTTCCATGACAAAAAGGCTGTATCACATGGATTTTTTTTTGAATACCGAAATTATGTTTTTGGCTTGAAATAAAGTTACTGCTACATTACGATGAGAATATCTCAATCACGAACTACCAAGATAAGTTAGTCTTGTAAGATTGCCGATAAAATTCTGCATGGGAATTGGCATACCAATTAAAAAAACTCGAAAGTGATGAAAGGCAACGAGTAGTAAAGAATGCTGCCAGGTTTATCATTCAGAACTTTTTTGAACCGTTTACAACTATAGTGAGAATCCTCCTTCGGACGAGTCAACTCTGCTCTCTGACTAGCTTCTCTCAGAAAATCTTAGGGCTGCTCATTGCATATAAGAACAAAGACCAAAGATTTTGCTAGAAAAATTAATGAAATTTGCAAGACTATTGTTTATGCATGCAAAATTTTATCGTTTATTCCATTTGCGCTATTGAGTGCACCTTAATCACTCTTGGGAGGAAAGCATCATTAGAATTCTGAACGCTGAATTCGTGAGAAATTTGTTTCGTTCCAATGAAGTGAAACTCTAAGATTAAAAAAAAAGTGTAAGAGAAACAGCACCTTGAACTTTGGTGACGATACTGAACAGTTCCTACATTTTATTGTCGACAATATTATCATATCGTTTAAACAACAGAATGTCACCACACTTTTCATGGGTAAATGAACTGCACTTTATCCTCCCAGGGGCCATGGTAGTCAAGAGGTCAGACCCTCTCCTTCCTCCTCCTGCTAGGTGCTCCGTTTGGAAGGTTCACAAGTGAGAAACATGGTGGATACTGCAGTGCACGGATGGGTTTTCTCGGGGCTCTCCTGATTCCCCCATCCATTCATTCCCTCTATGCTCCATTTTCTCATCACTTTTCACTGTCTGTAATTTTGTTGTCGATGAAATGTTGGTATCAATTCATTAATTCATTCTGTGATTCGTTTATCCTCACCAAAATACCTCTACTGATTCAACACCTAATGTTATTAACCATATAGTGCAGCCCAGATTGTAGCATGGATCCAGATAAAGATGAATATGAATTAAACCATCTCGGGACTTAAAAGAAATTCCTATCATAAGTTTCACATGGGACTTTTCTTCATTGGCTTTTTTAAGTGTGTATAACTGAGTCTTCAGTGACCCTAAATTTCTATATGCTATCATGTATAAGTGGAGAACTTGTCTTCAAGAGAAGCTCAGCTGATAAGCACTATCTTTATAAATATAAACCATGAGTATCTTAGTACTATAAACACTGCATATATGGTAGCTGGTTGCCAAACTCAGTTTTAAAAAAATTATTTGTTACCTTTGATCAGCCCCTCTATACAAAGCAGCAGGAATCTTTGCATAACATTGTAGCGTTGAGCTGGAAACTGTGACAGAAACACTAGGTAGATTTCATTTATTAATTTCTTGTTTCTATATTACATAATGTCTGACAGTGGTTAGGTGTAAGCGAATACATCGATCGTTCACATGTTGCCTGGCCATTTGCACGTAAAAATTCTGTGAACTCATCTCATTAAAAATAATGCTAATTGATAGGCCCAGTTTAGACTAAAATTACAGAAGACTCTGTGCCATCTTCATCTGAACTTTTGAAAGTCATCATCAAACCCATTGATGAAGTTCTGTTGTAGTAATTACCATTTAGAAGACATCTTGAAGATACTTATAGGGTCATCACTTACGGCAATGGCAATGCCCAGCTTTTTTTAACTTCATCAGGTCGGTTTCCTTTGACTTCATTCTAACTTGGAGGGCAAGTGATCGAAAAATTCACTCTAATCGTATGAAATATTTGCTAACTTTCATACACGCAACCGATCACATTTTTAACCGAATGTATTGTAAATCGAGGATCTGGAGACAAGTTTTCCAGAGGCGTAAGATGAATTCACAACCAAGGGATATTGTAGCATTAGGAGAAACAACAACTTCCGGTCCGGAGTATGGAAATACATGGTTGCATAACAGGGCCTAATGCCTTCTAAGCATGAAAATGCTGGGAGGCGTTGCTTGAGGACTCCGTTCCACAGTGTTCTGGAACAGTGGGTGTATTTGCTCCAGGCTGTCTACAGACGTGCAGTAGTCTGGTGGAAGTGACAAGCATCAACATCGGCACTGACGACAAGCACATGGAGCTTCGTGGTTTCTGGATTCAGTGTGATATTTACATCGTGCAAAAGTTACACTGTGGTTGGCACATCATTCTCTATTCCAGCATGAAATTCATCTGCGCGCACTCTACAGGAATTGAAATTGGCAGTCAACTACGACTTCATTGGCAAAGAGGGTTTTTCAGCATCTGAAACAAATTAAGAAAGTAAGTTTGGCAATCTCAAAATGAAGCTACCCAGCAAACAGATCTCATTATCGATTAGGAAATGGGCCGTGAAAAATAAAACAACAAAAAGATTGTGAAATACCGTAAGTCGTTTATGAAAATTACCACAACCACCATGAATAAAGTATTTGGAGATATATTTGAGCTGTAAGATAGTTTCTGGATCACCTAAAATGTTTTATAACCGAGATGTGGGTTTATTTAATAAGCTTTCATATATAAAGTTAAATAATGATTTTAACTATTAATGTGTCCATAATAGAGGAAAATTAATTATTTTCTATATTTTCATTGCATTTTGATACAAAAATTAGCTATCTTGCAAACTGTCTGGATGTAATCCTAAACTCATAATGACCCCTGTGCAAAATATTCACGATACTGTGTGAAATAAGCACCACCCAATGTTAAACAAGCACCACCGTGTGTTAAAGAAACACCACCATGTATTAAACAAGCACCAGCCTGTGTTAAACAACACCCTACATTAAATAAACACCACCCTGTGTTTGATAAACACTACTCTGTAAAATAAGCAACAACTTGTGTAAAAAACGAACCATTCTGTGTAAAATAGCACCTCACTGTGTGAAATATCACTATCCTGTGTAAAATAGTACCACCTTGTGTACGTATAATAAGCACCAACCTGTGTTAAATAAATACTATATTGTGTTAAATAAGCACCACCCGTGTTGAATTAATAACACACTGTGTTAAGTAAATATAACCCTGCGATAAAAACATCTATCGGTGTTCAACTTGATACATGGTTGCGAGAGAGGCAATTGCACACTTTCTTCATTTAAACATTTTATTTTAAAAAAAAACATTAGAATGCACACACTTCCGGCTTTGGGACTTTCTACAGGTTATTAAGTACCATGTAACGAAGGCCTGTACAAAAATCCAGCTTCACATCAATACATTCTAAGGATCAAACTGATAATGACTTCAATTTTGGCGAGAAATGGCTTATGGTGTACGATACTCCAGTTGACTCGGAGGAAAGGCTCTTCTCTCGGGTACTTGCTCCATACCGCTCATGTCTGAAGTCTTGAGGTCTTCAGCGTGCATTGGCGTTTTGTACAAATTGTGTTGAAGGAAGTAGCCGCACATTTCAACAGCTTTTTCAAGTGTTTCCAATAAGGATTTTCATGTTACATTACATTGTTTTAATTTCACTCCTAATTATTTCACAAGTGTCTCTTTATAACACTGCCTGCAACTCTCTTAGTTGAAACAAATTAATGTTACACATATTTTGATAGCATTTTTGATCCAAAAATGCACGTTGTTATTATTTATGGGCAGAATTTACGGAAATGCCTTGTGTACAATAAATCTGCCCCAAAGTTGTTCTTTGTTGCACTGTCCACCTATTCACTGCAACTCCAGGGCAACTTACATCAATCTAAAACAGACAAAAGCACAATAAATTAGTTTTGAACCATTTTAGATCATCTTAAAATGAGTTCACTTCTTTGGGCACATTCTGTGAAATTTAAGATTTAAATACCCTCAAAAGGGTGAATTATTCAGTGTTCACTAAACACGAAATGATCGCAGGGGTGTCAAAACAATAGCTATATCAATCAACGATATTTGTTAATGCCTATGACGCACTCATAAATATTAAAAATAATAAATATGTAAATTCTGAAGTTATAGTTGATGGCTGTGTGCAATTATAAACGTAATTCTTCTGGGATGTCAATGCATCAATGAGCGCTAGTGGAAGCTGTAGAAACTTCAATAATCACTTCATCTGCTGCACACGCCCGAAAAAGTCCGAATATACGTTTGTAAAACTTCGCTAGCGCCTATTGTTGATGTAAACTTGTGGGTAAAAATATACTCGAGAAGTTACCTTTTAAAGTTTTACTGGAAATAAATTACACAATTGTGTAGTAAGTAACGCATATAATATTATTTATGGTCATTTAGACACTAGGTAAGGTTAGGTTGGATTAGACTATACCTTATTTAACATAATTTAAACTAAAATCAGTCCACAAATATGATTTGCTTCCTAGAACATTCCGCAACGTTACACTTCGCAACGTTACAAGCCATGAAAAAACAGTTTATAATACAGGTGTCGGAGACCGGTGCTTATATAATAGATGAATTAATTAAGATAGGCATTTATGTGGAAATTCGAAATTTATCATATTCTGCTTATAGATTATATAGAATTACAATAAAATGGTTTGAATATTGTAAATGAGCTTACTGAATTTCAAATTTCATCAGCTTTTCAACACAAGAATAATTTTTGGAGAGGCAGACTAACAGAAATAATGATACTTCATTTACAAATGGAAGAACTGTTACAAATTGTGGTTTATTTAATAATTAAAAAACCTAATGTAAATGAAAATATTGGAGTATGGTTTAAAATGTTCTTAAGGGCAATTTTTGAGCCAAGGGATCGCACGAGCACTCAGGCGAGACACCAAGCAATAACTAAAAAAAAAAAAAAGGTGTGTGTATTTATGTAAGCGCATTATACGATAAACTTCTTTTTGATTCAAGACACTGAACTATTTTGAAATGTATTGTATTAAAAATTAATTAAATGCATTTTCAGCATTCAATATGAGTATAAACATGTGTATGAAATTATTTAATTCAGTAAAATAATTAGAGATAATTTTCAGTTATTATTTGAAATCAATAAATATGCTGTATGTTTACTCTAATTTATTAATTTTAATTGTTTATTAAATAATAATGTAATAATTTATAATGCAAATAAATTATACAAATTGGAAAATAACTCCACTTATAAAAAAGTGTGTTAACACAATTTACATCTTTAATATTTACAATAGATATTTTTTTTAATTATATGGACCAGTATTTGATATCATTCACTAAATTTCTGAATGCGACTTACACATTGGAAGAGCTAAAGGTTAAACTATATAGGTTGTCCGTGAAAGACCGCACGTTTTTTTTTTTTTGGATCAGATAGAGAATAAATTTCTGAGACAGGAAGTCTTTGCCGATTTTTGATCTGACCCATAGGTAATTAGTAATTAATTAAAATAGTTAACCAATGATGAGCGCGCTCTAAGAGAAAGAAGAAGAGTGTGGAGACTGTGCTTACCGGGAGAGAGAGAGAGGGAGAGAGAGAGAGAGGGAGAGAGAAGCGCGAGGTAGTACTGCTTACTGTCTCTCACGGCGCGCCAAGAGTATAAGGGGGCAAGCAGCATGTGTGTGTGTGTGTGTGTGTGTGTGCGCGCTCATCATTTTTTTTAAAACTATTTTAATGAAACGTCTCCAATAAAAATTATAAATACTTGAAAAGATTATAAATCCTGGCTTGAACCTTATTTTAGTCACGGAATTTTATTAAAATACTGCCCTCCTTATGAAAATTTAGTTAAAATTTAATACTATATCGTTTCCGCACACGTTACATCAATAAAAATGATGAAGTATTAAATGATAGTTGTACCACCGGTATTATAAAGTTTTAATTTTTTTTAACTATGCAAATTCATGGAAACTAATTTCCTAACAACCGTAATCAATTTATTATTACTTTAAGTAAAAACAGAAGATAAAGGTCCACCTAGTATGAAATAATCAAATGGATTGAGCTATGCATTTAATAATATTTTAGCAATACACTAAGTAAATAAAAAATATATTTGCTTAAAGTAAAAATTTGTATGATCCAGATATCTATAATTTAAAGAAAAGTAAGAACAGTTTCCACTTCCGAGTTTTGACAACGTTCCTTTAGCCAAACAACCGCGCACTTTAATCACTGCGCTACGTAGCCTAACAGAAGATTGTAAGGAGAATATGGATTAGGAAAGTATGGCTTATAATTGTTATAATACCAGTATCCTTTGGTTTATAAAACTTGAAATTACTCTTTACTATGGCTATTTTAGTTTACCAAATATATTTCAGGGTAGTTTCACTATCATAAAGTTTCAATTGGCACAACAATATCTTTGGTAAGTCACCCTAATTTTTATGAAAGTTGTATGGGTTTATTTTCATACACGCCGGTCCGACATCTTCCTGTGAAAATTTCATTGCATGGTACGCGCGCATCGTAAAAGTTCACTCTCAAAATTTATCCATAACGCGCCTAAAGATGTATAACATCAAAGATACATATATAAATTCACAAACTCTTTAGTTTTAAAACCATTCTAATACTCAAGTTTTTAACTATTCACACAGGAGTGCCTCTGTACACAACCATATTGGCGATAATTTGCATTTATGTACCTATAAACGTCCAGCATATTAACTTACCCTTAATAGTAGATATTTACAAACCCCAAGTCTTACAATGAACAAAGTCGGAACGAATATCGCTCGTCACTGACTCAGCACGAAAAAATGCCTTGTCATTACTGACAGACATCTCAACTTGACATCTATACAGCACAATAAAAATACTTTCTACTTCTATTGTATTGTTACGAGTCAATGACAGATGGCGATAGCAGTTAAAATATTCGGATATTGCTGATTCCCCACAATGTATCATTTCTATTGTGTCTGTGTTCGCTAATGGATGCAGACCCGAAACAGCGCTGGCCGCATCATTATGCAGACAGTCTCATTTCCATCCGGGGATGTCTGCGCACATATTTGCTACAAGTAGCGCTCAGATGCCGAGTCTGCTGAATCCTCGCTGCAACACAGGTGAACTGTGAAACAACGCAGGGAAAATCGTATATTGACAGCAGCGAGTTTTTTTTTTTATTGTTTTGGAAAAGGTGCCAGAGGGAGGGGGGGAATTGTCGTTTCAAAGACGGTAAATGTCCAAAAACAATGTCCCAGTTCCACATTTTAACAATATGAACTGTAATCGTTGTAGATTGTTGATTCAAGGTCTCAATTAAATAGTAACTCAAACAGTTTTAGATACGCGCATGCGCGATTACTGCTTTTTTGTCTCGCTTGCAGCGCCACCTACGCAAAATGGCGACTCCTGAGAGTAAAGCGGTTTGTGTTCTGCAATTTCCTAAGAGCGAATCTGTAATTTCAGTTCAACGTGCGTTTCGTTTAAAGTTTAAATTGTGGTCCCCCATGTGGAAAAAACATCCGCCGATGGTATAGGCAAGTCTAAAAAATCAGGATGTGTTTGTAAAGGGGAAAAAAAGCACGGAACGACTAAAAGAGTCGGTACAGGATGTTGACCGTGTCAGAGCATATTTCTTACCTGCGCAGTCTTATGAAATCTGTTCGGAAAGCAAGTCTTGAACTTCAGTTGCCAAATACGCCCGTGCGGAAGGTTTTACGAACACGTTTACACATGTGTCTATACCGGTTACAGTCGCTGCATGCTTTAAAGCCAGATGATTATGGAGTTCGTTCTAAATTTGAACTTCAAGTGTTTGAGTGGGTAGTCACAAAAATTTTTTAAAAAATTATATATATATAAATAAAATTAAAAAAATAGAAAATCAAAAATTACAAAAAATTCTGTCAGCTTGTTTTTTTTTTCTCCTTTGTTCAGCAAATATAGAATTTTAGCACAAGCCGTTTTTTTTATAATTTTGTGCGTTAGTTTTCTGTGTGTGCTTCTGGTTATTCCAAACAATATTTTGATGGTTTTCTCCATGTGCTCCTGATTATTCCTTTAAATATTTTGTTGGTTTTCTCCGCGTGCTCCTGATTATTACTGTTAACATTTTGTTGGTTTTCTCGGTGTGTTTTTGATTATTCCTGTAGTTTCTCCAAGTGTTTCTGGTCATTCCTGTGGTTTCTCCACCTGCTTCTGGTCATTCATGACGACGCTTCTGTTGGTTTTCTCCATGTGCTGCTGATTATTCCTGCCAAGATTTCTGTTGGTTTACTTTGTGTGTTTCTGGATATTACTGAGAAAACAATTCCTGCATGTAATTTTTTTCGTAATGAGACAAGTATTTTTATTCAGAGTTGTGCTTGCTTAGTGCTTTCCTGTTATCACTTACAATATTTTTTTAGCAAGAGGACTTCAGACAAAGAATATATATTACTCAGTCGATTACTATGTCTTTGGACAGCTGAGAAATGCTATCAAGCAATACGAACTTCCTTCTCCTTGATGTATGGCGAATCCATACTTCTCTTTCAATTGTGAGTGAGCATCCCGCATCTCACATAAAAGAAAATAAATAATATTTACCTCGACATAACATGAGGAGACATGCGTTGACAACAATTGGAACTATTTTTGACAAGTTTTTTTTGCAAGATATTAAATAACTCTCGCTGCTGAATGGGATTATTGTAGCCAGTTGGAGCCATGTATCCTCAAAGCCTCGCAGTCTCGTAGTCTTGTAGTCTCGTAGCCACGTAGCCTTTTGTTCTGGTAGCTTCGTAGTTCTGTAGCCTCGCAGTCTCGTAACATTGTAGTCTTGTAGCTTCGTAGTCTTGTAGTCGTGTAGTCATGTTGCCTCGGAGCCTCGTAGACTTGTAGCTACATACCAAATTAGCCTTGTAATCTAATAGTCTAATGTCGCTGGAGCAGTTGGAGCCAAAGACAGATGCAGCAGTTGGAGCCTGTAGACTTGTAGCTTCGTAGCCAAGTAGTCATGTAGACATGTAGCCAAATGTCGTTGGAGCAGTTGAGGTCTATCGTGGATTGTAGACCGTATCTTACTAATGAAAATGTTTCATACTGAGTTTAATGTGCGTGTAAATGCACGTCCTTTACGTTAAATGTGCGTAGATAAGACTGTAGTATCATCTGACTGATGGGACAGAGTCATTCTAATGAGATCGTATTTTACCAAGTTGAATTTTCGTCCAAATGTGCGTCCTTTTCGTTAAATTTTCTTCCAAATGCGCTTTTTTTTTTCAAAAATGCTTCTGGCCAAGTTTGATAAAAAACATGCTATTGAAATCAGTTGGAGCCAAATGTAGATGGAGAAGTTGGAGCACTTAGAGCAATTTGAGCACTTGGAGCAAATGGAGCAGTTGGAGTAATTGGAGCACTTGTAGCTTTGGAGCTCTTGGAGCATTGGAGCACTTGGAGTCTTGCAGCACTAAGAGCTGTTGGAACTGTTGGAGTTGTTGAAGCATTGCAGCAGTTGGAGCGTACTGTATATTGGTGAGATTGTATTCCTGTGGCGATATCGTATCAAACCACATCGAATTTTCGTCCAAATATGCTTTCCTTTTGTCAAATACATGTCCTGTGTGTATTGCATGTTCTTTGCATATGCTGTGTGTGAACTGTGTGCCCATTGCGTACCCTGTGTGTTTACTGCGTTTACTGTGTGTGTCCTGTATGTTCAGTGTGTGTACTGTGTGTCCAGTATGTGTACTGTGAGTGTAATTTGTGTCCAGTGTGTGTACTGTGTGTATTGTGTGTTGTTTACTTTTGTTGAATGCATGTTGTTTCGTTAAATGTGCGTAGTTAAATCTGTAATAGATCTGAATATTTACTAGTTCAAAAACCTCTTGGTCTTGATAAAACATTTATCAGGGATTCTTGGTCCTTTAGTAAGCATAAAACATGTTCCGTTGTTCTTATTGCTTTTAGTTGATTTTATCGATAATTTAGGTCTGAAAGTTCGGAGACTTTGCTTGACTGATTGAAATATGTTATATTAGCTATCAACAAAAAAGGTGTTGTGGTTCGGAAATGGCTGGTCTAAACGTATAGCATTGTACATGAACTGTTTGGAATGTATTTCATTCATCGAAAAAAATTAACTTCTGTTTTAGGCACCACGATCACATATTTAATACGTCGGATAGATATCTTGTCTAGAGTTGCTTTTCGTAGAATGAATTATTAATAAACTCCTCGAAAGTTAATGGAAAACAGAATGTAACATTTATTTTATGCTTTAGTTACTCTTATCTTTGGCTGAGAAACAAACCAAGGATGGAAATATATCGTGTCGTGTCGTGTCAATTATTTTTAAGAACAGATTTGGTTGATTATTTAATAATATTTTCCAAATTTCTAGGTCAATGAATACAAATTTACAAGATGGCGGTAGATTTTTGAACTTAAATAAGTAATTTATATAAAATAATTTTTTGCATTGATCAAGTATCGAACAAAGAACATGAATCTATCGAATCAAGCAGTATATTAATTGCAGATTTTTTTATGAATTATGAATTTTTTCCTGAATTTGTAACTAAAAAATTTCGGATTTCCAAGATGGCGTCCAAATGTCAAGATGGCGGGTGGCACAGTAATAAATGATTACTGCACTAAAGTGTGTAAAATTAAACTAATATGGCGGTAACACACTCTAGCAGACGAAAACAAGATGGTGGCCTCCAGCAGACGAAAACAAGATGTCGGACTAGCTGGCGATATAATATATACCTCTGCAATAGTAGTGAGAGGTCAGTCTGTCGGCGGCTTCGGTAGAGGAAAAATCCGTCACCATTTTTATATTTTTGCCCTCATCGGGTTCGAACCGAGGACGTAAGGGCGTTTTTAAATTTAAAATTTATTAAATTTTTATTAAATAACGTTTTTAAAAATTTAATTTTTCCCGATTTTCTAGTATAAAAATTACAAATGTTTAATATGGTGGCCGTAACAATAGTTGCAGCGGTTACATCATAGTTAAAGATGGCGGGTGCGACGAAAGAAATGTTTATTAAATTTATTATATATTAGGAATTTTTAAAATATATTATTAATAAATGACTTGTTTACTTCCGCTGGGAATCGAACCAAGGACCGAAATCGATTAAGTAACTAAAATTTGAAGTAAGAGCAATTTGTTAATATTTTTTGGAATTTGTTTGGAATTTTTTGGTAAAAAATAAATACTTTGAATGTCATGGTCATGGTCAAGGTCAAGGTCATCCAAGCTGGCCGCCAGTGGCTTAGGAGCGGGGAAGCTGAATTGTTTCCCCTTGGAAGGGCAGCCTTTCAGGATTTTTCTGGCAATGGTTTGTTTGTACAGAGACTGAAAGGGCAGCCCATCCAATTTCTGAAAACATGTTTCTTTAAGTGTTTAAATAATCCTGAAAACTTGCCCCTTGGAAGGGCAGCCCTTCAGGATTATTCTGACAGTGGTTAGTTTAGGTTAGGTTAGGTTAGTTAGGTTAGGTTAGGTTAGGTCACTTTACAAACTAACCACTGTCAGAAAAATCCTGAAGGGCTGCCCTTCCAAGGGACAACAATTCAGACAACCTTTCAAAAACACCACTGTCAGAAAAATCACGAAGGGCTGCCCTTCCAAGGGGCAACAATTCAGGATTTTAAAATTACGAAAATATACACATTTTAAAATACTGGAAGGGCTGCCCTTCCAGTCGTTTTACAAACTAACCACTGTCAGAAAAATCCTGAAGGGCTGCCCATCCAAGGGGCAACAATTCAGACAACCTTTCAAAAACACTACATGTTAGGATAACGTTATGTTAATCAGGGGAATATTTTAAATTTTAAGTCATCGGCTACTTTTTTAGTTTTCTTTTTGGAAACCTTGTCATTGGTGTGGACAAAAAAAAATCTACCTAAGCAGTTGTAAATTGTGTTGTGTGTGGAGTAACGCGTTTGGTTTTATCATTAGATGATGGCAGTAATCAATGAATAGTTGCTTCGTCGCCTCTCGGGTCATAGGAGACGAAGAGGGGTGATGGGGTGAGGAGGGAGCATTGACGGAATGGATGGCTGGGGGAAGCAGGAGAACCCCGGGAACATCCGCGTGCATCGAGCAGGTGTAACATCGAGTGCCTTGTTGGGAGGCGAGCGAACTGACCGCTCGGCCCTAGTGGCTCCTCAACTTAATCACTTGTTTGTAATATGTCAGTGTTGTGAGTTTCTCTGTTTGTAGGTAAGACAACTGGGTTCCCCTGTCGTCCGTAAGCAACCAGGCGAGCGTGAGAGGTGCCTCGGCCTGAGAGACTCGCAGGACTTGAGGGACTTGCATGACTTGCATGACTTGCACGTCTTGAAGGACTTGCAGAACTTGCAGGACTTGCGGGACTTGCAAGACTTCAGGACTTACGGGACTTGCAGACTTGTAGATTTGCAGACTTTCATACTTACAGGACTTGCAGTACTGCAGGACTTGCGGAACTTGCAGAACTTGCAGGACTTGCTGGACTTGCAGGACTACAGGACATGTAGGACTTGCAGGACATTTATGAATTGCCGAACATCAGGACTTCAGGCTTGCAGGACTTGCAGGACTTGCAGGACTTGTAGGACTTGCAGGACATGTAGGACTTACAGGAGAATTATGAATTGCCGAACGTCAGGACTTCAGGCTTGCAGGACTTGCAGGTCTTGCAGTACTGCAGGACTTGCGGAACTTGCAGAACTTGCAGGACTTGCCGGACTTTCAGGACTGCAGTATATGTAGGACTTGCAGGACATTTATGAATTGCCGAATATCAGGACCTCAGGCTTGCAGGACTTGCAGGACTTGTAGGACTTGCAGGACTTGCAGGACTGCAGGACATGTAGGACTTACAGGAGATTTATGAATTGCAGGACGTCCAGAACATCAGGTTTGCAGGACTAGCATGACTTGCAGGACTTGCGGTACTTGTCTGACTTGTGGGACTTTCAGAACTTGAGACTCGAGTGAGAAAGAGAGTGGTTGTTGGCGCGCGGCCCGCCGCCGGCTGCTCTTCGGCCGTCGCAGACACGATCGATGTCTTGTGGCTCCGGCGAGGCGCTGACTCCCCCAGGCGGCCCCCAGCCCTCCGGCAGCGTGGGAGCACTGCGACTGTCTGGTCGGGGCAAGCATGCGTCCGTCGTCTCTACGTCAGCCCTCGAGCACCGCGCCGACTGGCCGTCATCTCGGCTATACTCGCATTACACTCTGGGGGTTCGCAACATAGCGTCGAAAAGCGCTGTGAAAACAGGCCTACAATTGTCCCTGGATTCGTTTCCCCCACTCCCGCTACCGAACGCTGCACTTTTAACTATCCTCACGTTTATGAGTCATATTTTAGACTCATCCTACTGGTTGTAAAGAGGTTCACTTTAATAAATCATAATTTCCTCCTAAATATACATTTATTCCCGTTTGTCGTACACGCGTAGCATTTAATAATTTGAAGTAGTTTTAAAGACACCTTGTATAATCGAAAATATGTCAGCAACATCATATTTGAGAAAATAGAATGTATTTTTTTTTATAAAATTAGCTCTGCGTCATTTACGATGGTTGAGTTAACCTGTGGTGACTGCTACCTTCATACCACACACCGACCAATACATGCGGTGAAAGCTAAGTCTACTAAATTATTTAAGTAATGAGTACTGCCATTCAACACCGGTAGAAAAAAAAGGGTTTTTAAAACAGTGTCGATTGCGACAATCTTGAAATTGGTTAAAAATGATAAATTTGAGAAAGAAAATAAACATTTGAAAAAATAAAATATTAACAAAAATAATAATTTATTCAGCTGTCTTCGAACATTATTTAATTAATAAAAAATTAAGCTACACTAATATTATTTATAAAACATTTCTGTGTAAAATAAACCTAGATGTGATGATTGTTAGTCTGTGAAGATATGACATTTTCCTTAAAAATATTAATTATCGTAAAAAAATGTACAAGTTATTTCTTACAACTGATTACTTTGTAAATATACCTGTCACGAAAGTAAATGTCCTAGGTTTGATATTCAGGCAGAGTACAAAGAAAAATTAAATGGTATCATTCCTCAATGATCTCCGTTACGGCAACACTGGCCTCCAAAAACGTTTAAGCATAGCATTATACTTATCTTAATCTACATACCCCTCCTCGCTTTCCCGTCTTCGATATTATTGAATCATTTACGGCCTCTTATGAACTGCTATGGACTTCAAGAGTTTCACATCAGCTATTTCCCGGTTTAAGACACTTGATCGTGATTTACAGACTATCGCTGAGAAAGTCCATCACTTCTGAACATACTTTTAAGCATTTCACTGAATCTCTAACAGAAAACAGTCAAAGTGTATGGCTGAGGAATTTGAACCATATTTACAATCTTTCACCCCCATAAGAAGTACAATTACAAGTAGCAAAATAAAATAAAGGTTGGTAGTTAATTCGTGTTTATAAATCATACCGCATAACCTACATCCCGCTTGATTAGTTTCAGAGAAGTTACTTTTACAGTAAAATCAAACTGACTGTATTTTCGCACCTTTTGCGATGATTTCATGTGTGCGGTAAAAAAACGGAAGAATTTGGTTTTATTAGATCAACGGGTATTGCAATGTTTACTAAATCTTTAGTTCTGAATTTTCATTTTGGTATCCCTGTGAGAAAAGAGGAAAGGTAAAAAATTAGAAATTTTGCTTGATTAACACTAAGCATAACTCAGAATCAACTTATATGCTAAATAACAAATTTGACAACTGTACTTATTCAAATAAAGATACAATTGCTTCATAAAAATAAAAAAAAAATATGTCTCTTATGTTTTATTATTCCAAGCAAAGCTATAGCCAAAATAATGAAAGTGTAAGTGTAAGCGATGGCATAATCATATTTAAAATGAAACAGCTGCATGTTTCACAATTTTTTTTAAATTGGCTTCCTCATGAAATGGAAAGGAGGTAAGTGTGATTTCATCAAGGTAAAATATATCCTTGAACACACTTAAACGGGGATTATGAATTCAGATACTTAATATCTACTTAAAATTTAAAAAAAAACAAGTGCTTGCGTATAGCCACTTTATAAAATATAATTTATAAACGGTTTATTTATGAATGAAATAATTTATACACCTGACTATTTATTGTGTCTGTTTGTTTGGAAAGATGTTTGAACTTACATACTTTTCTTAAAATGTTAAAATATCAGAAATACGCTGAAATAACACGAGAAAAGACGTGGGTTATTAGATAGTCTTCACATAAAATTCAAAAGTAAATGTCAAGTATAATTTTGAATAGCAGTTCTGAGGTAAATGGGTGCTTGCTGAGTGAAATTTACCGATAATCACGTAGATGTGTTTACCAATGTTTTGGTATAAGGGTATTTTATTTCTCTACTTAGAGTTTCATAGTGGTCACAATTAAAAATATATACATATATATTTTTTAACTTAAAAGCAAATTTAAAAATTTCCAATTTGATGACTCTTTAGGATGGTAGGAAAATGGAAGAAAAGTATATTGAGTTAATTCATTTTTGATTATTACATTTTCATACATAAAAATGTATTTTAATGTTTCTTATTGCGAATTCAGTTGCAAAGCGATAACCTTTAGGACAAAAGGGTAGAACACAAAAATAAACTTGATACGTATAATATTTTAACATAAAATATATTAAAGTTAAATTTTTGGATGGTTTTAAAATTTGTATTTAGTGCACATGAATCAAAGACAATATGAAAAGTTATATACAATTAATTAGTGGAACTGTTTAGCTTTAAACGAGCGTTATTAGCATCTACGGAGCAGATCGTTGAAACTTATATGGCTGACCGTGAAGTCAGCATATATGAGCAAAAATACTAAGCAGACGATGTCAAATGTCACCCGAACACTGTCGCAAAGCTTCACGGCTGAGATAATACTCATGAGATAATCTTAATTTCGCAATGATTACAGCTGCAAGAAATACAATTACCTACAGCATTACTCTATACTCATCTCTCGGCACGATTATGTATCTCAATAAGTGCGTAAAATATTGCAACCAGTCCTTAAAATTCACGAGTCTAACATTGCTAGGTTTATTCTTACCCCACCTGAACTCAGAGAGCGTTTTACACACAGTGGATACTAGGTTCGATTTCCCTTCGCCAAAATATTGTTACGCGTGGGGAAAAAGGTCAGGAAATGGTAGTCCAATTAATTAAATACAGTTTTATTTACAACTTAATATTTACACTATTCGTTAAGGTGTAACAATTTAATTGTTTGTCCACAAATTAATCACGCTATCATTTAGTCCACAATTTACACTCTTCACTGTATATCTCTCTACTACTCGTTTCTTAACGCACACATCTGTCTCAACACACAGTTTCATACTACTCACTCGTCCACCGCAGATATAACACCCGGATGCTTCGGTCCCCGATGCACCAGTCTTCGCATACGAAGTACGCTACTCGTTGTCCGCTATCGCTCACCAAGGGGTCACTTACTCTTTTCACTTCACTACCCTTGCATGTCAGTCGCTACTTATATATACCTGCCAAGTCCTGCACTGGAAATGTCTCGTAGCCCTTCGAAGTGTCACGTCATCAGAATCTCCGACTAAACACTCGAAGCTCCGAAAAAAAAGAAATGTACTAGGTATGCCACTTCACACAGACGGGGCTCTGGGAAAATGTAGAATCCCCGAGAGCCACAAGAATTCTCCGGGCTCAATGGGAAAGCGCTAGGGAAGGGGAAGGTGGGTAGCAAGAAGCCACTACTAATAAGTTTAGGTGAGTAGTGGTAATGGAGTGATTGGCAATACCTGCATCGCGCTTCACCTGCAGGCAGTTGCGCAGGATGGCTAGGCAGAATCGAGGCTAGTGTCCTCGTAATAACATGCTTAGAATGTACTAGTCCATTCAGAGAAATTTAGCTTTCCTTAATTAGTCTCTGTTTTGTATTATGTTTTCAATATATGATTTCTGTGAGGAGAACTTAATAATCGTTCTCAGACAGGACAATGTCAAAGTTACTATTGAGATATTGAACTAAGGATTTTTTACCACCTTAAATGTATTTCTGCAACCGTAGAGAGCTATCCATCTTCAATAGACCAGGCTTCTTTCTCTTTTGTTGCAAAATGCACTACAGTAAGGAATTTAATCAGCGAATTGACATCAAATGTTTATAGGTACTCCGCAAGATGCCACTCCAGGTTACGGCTTACGCATCAGGTTTATGTCGGTAATAGAAAACATTGTGCGACAGGGGCATAGCTACAAGGCATCTCCTGGGTTTCTAAGTTCCCGCCGAAATGTGCCGTGTGGGTAAAGTGGCCCAGAGGTAAAGTGTGAATTAAGGCTGACTCTTTGTTCCCGCTGAAATGTGCCTGCAGGAAGACAACCTGCTGTTGTCCTTGCCAAGCACGGATACTTGCTTACATGCTGTGCTCCCTGCCAAGCATGTTGGAGGCTTGCAGGCTGACACTTGGTTACCGCTGAAACATGCCCTGTAGGTAGACATTCATCCCAGTGCTAAAACTTGGGCCTGTTGGCGGCTCTGGTGCTAACTGCTGACATTATGCCCAGGGCTGTAGATTGGGTTTGGCTGGTGATTCGATTGCAAATTGGAAACATACTACCTAGGCTACAACTGGGCCTGGAAACAGTTTTTTTTGCTAACTTCATATAATTTTCCTAGGGCTGCAGTCTATGCCTGACTGGCGACCCAGGTTACAACAGTGGACATTCTTCCAGTGCTGCAGTCTTGGCCTGGAAATTCTCAGTAGTATAAAAAAGGGCATACTGCGGCAGGTTCCATAATGTGGATTGTGTCCGACATCTTGGATGGGACATCACGGTGGCCATCTTGGAAAACCTTGACCTTTGAACTTGGCCTGGACCCTGGTGGCCATGTTGGATTCCGACTGTTTGGATAAGCCATTTTGTTGTTCCATAGTTTTTGTTTTTCCGCCATCTTGAAATCGAATGTCATACTCCCCTAACGTTGAAATCTTCGTTTTGACCACTGTCTTAAATTCAACCGTACTGACATCGAGCAATCCAATCCACGAACATTGCAATTTTCTTTACGGCCACCATCTGGAATTACAATGTCATGTCTGCCATATTGTTGCTGTCTGCAGAAAGGTCGATGCTCCATTACCTACCAATGTTGTTGTGGTCCCTAGCAACATAATTTTTTTTAAATACAAAATACTTCGGAACCACGGTGGTTCGAATAATGACAGTTCAGACCTCTGTGTTGAAAAACATACGCCTTTGACCGCACGGCCTTGTAGCCTTATACCAGTCACTGCGAGTATTATGTGATTTCCAGACGATGGTGCTCTTAGTGCTACTCTGACAGTGGTGCAATGCGTAACTACTCTCTTCAGTACGTTACCTGAAACTTAGTTACTGTTCTACTGTCGAGCTTGATGGACAGTTTACCATCAACAGCGGATACATGGATGGCAGCAAAACCCTCGATTGCAGCGGCGCCGATGGTGGCACAGATCCCGTTGTCATCTGAGATACCAGCTGCAGAAGAGAAATCTGCAGGTGCCTACAATTTATTACTTAAAATTTCTGACTTTTCCCTTCAGATGTATCACTTTTATTGTAATTACAACCATTCCCACCCAATTTCAGTATTAGGTAAGCCTTCGTATTATTTGAATATTGTCATCATGTAAGCTTCTAAACACTTCAATAACGTTCTTGTCTATAGTATTTATACTTTTAAAAATTAGTTACTTGGCTTTTACCCACATTATAAGTGTAACTTCACACTAAAATAATCCACTTAAACGATAAAACAAAAAATAATTTACTTAAACGGTGAAACTAAACAATAAAGTAAACATTGTAGGTTCACACTGAATTTTCGTTATTGTAACGAACAAGGCGACGAGAAACCTGCAAAGTCTTAAGTGCCTCTTTCTCTCATTTATTCGTTGTTATCCCCCCCCCCCCCCCCGGCTTCTTCATTGAGCTCCCAACTCCTTAGCGTTGCACTTTTCTTTACGCTCTTATGGGTCATCGGCTCAACTTACCCAACTGATGTAAAGAAGTTTCACGTCAACAATACAGATTACTTTGCCTTTCAATATCATGCGGGTTCTTAAACCAAACATCCAGGCTTTCTACAAAATAATATACATTTATATTGGACAAATGTGTTGGTCACTTTAAGATTTCGTTATAATATGAGTCGATATTTATTGCGAAATACTTGAGACTAAACTCATTTATGACCACTATTAGATTATAATAATAAACTTTCTTGCACGAAGTACACCTGCAATTATGTAATACAAGCAAAAATAATAGATTAAAGCAAAGAATGACATTTCTGCCGGAAAACTAAAAATTTATTTGAATAGTACCGGAAAATTAAGTATTTAATACAAAAATCAATTAAAGCAAAAACAGGTAATATGTAATACATGTACACTACTAAATTTTTCTCAGACAATTATTATGGAGACAAAAATTTTACTATCTGCCAACCTATGTTAATGTGTAGCACGCCAGCGATAAAATCTTTAAACGGTATCACGATTTCATATGTTGGAGGATTATTCTTAATATAAAGAAACATGGGAATAATTAACGATGGAGATCAAACTTATTTTAACGTATTTAATTAATTATCAACGGCAACATATCCAATTTTCCATGTTTTAGGTGTTTCAGCGTTTATATTTAGACACAATACGCGTTCATCTGAGTTGTAAGTTGTCTTCAAACCTACTTAATTACCCATGTTTTTAGGTGAAAACCAGTCCAATTTAGGAGTCAGTGATCGGTCCAACTTTGGCAACTGGTTACCGTAAGTGAAAAAATGGCGTTAAAAGAATAAAGGAATTTCATTAATAATATTACACTATGCTATTTGTAGCTAAGGAAATACACTTTTAAAACATATTACAGCAACTTTACTTACGTTCTCTTATTCGCTACAGTAGCTTATGTTCCGTAGTGCAATAATAACAACACGAACTATGGAAACACTAATGCGACGATCCTACTGCTCCCAATGGCTGAACCTCACTGCTCGTTGTGTGGCGTGACCTGGGCGCTATAGACTATCAGTAGAGCCAATTCGACAGTTTCAAATGTTCCTACGTGGTGAGAAACAAGGGTGGTCCAATTTAGGCAACGGTCCAATTTCGGCGACTTTCCCCTATTTTGTATACTTAAAACTAGAGACCTGAAAAATTCGCGGATTCATTTCGTGATAGTCAAGAATCCAAAAAGTTTGCCTTTTTACTGCATCAGTGATTGGACCACAGTTTTTCTGTATGACACTCGGCCAATGAAAAACTTTCAACAAAAGAAGCGTCAAATCACTAGCGTCCTAGTTAACAGGCGCCACGAGTCAGTAGCCAATGAGCAAATGTAATTTTCCCGCGTGCATAGAGGATCATGGAGTCTATCTTACATGTCATTGACATCGCGAATATTTCCGGTCTCTACTTAAAACTCATAAGAAGATATAATCTCATTTTTAAAATACCCAAAAGTTTATTAGAGAGGAAAATTGTTTGGAATAAGAATGGCGTCAAAGATATTTAACATTTTGTTGGTTCTCTAAACCATTACGAACGCAGCGCTATCTTTTAAGTGTTTTCAAACTATTTGTTGCAGTCTTAAAGATGCATTCAAATTATATCACCCCAAATCATTTCAAAAGGCATATTATAGCACTAAGTATCACGGTTTATGCTTGAACAACATAAATCTCTTTGTAAATATTTCCCACTAACAAATTATACCGTACTGAGCTGATTAAAAATTTAATATTGAATAGTTAATATTTAAACACGAAATATTTTTACTAAACATGGTGACGAATTTAGTTAGGCAAACAATTACTTGTCTTTCCATAATATGACGAACGTTGCGCTATCTCTACATTTCAATGTCAACTTAAGGTTGTCAAAATTGTGTTGCGAACACGGTCATATAGATAGGTCTAGCAACTTACCTTCATTCTCCGTCGGCTTCGAGAAGCTCGCGGCGGCCCGCGAACTAATGGCGCTAGCAGTATGTGTCCCCCTCATTAACATTTAACTGGCAATTGCGGCAAAGTTACAAGTTATTGCTATGTATTCAAACCCTACAAAGCTTCCAAATAAATTTAAAAAATTGGTTGTCTGTAAAGTCGGTTTACGGACGATAGTTTAACGTGACAACGTCATAACAAAACATTGATGTAATGATTGCATACTTTTATGAATAAAATTGAATCATGTTTATTTTAATAATAAAAGAATAAATACTTGAAATTATACTAGTAATAAGATTTTAAAAATGCAAGAATAATTAACCTTTATTGCCGAAATTGTTGTTGTAATAAGCAATGGAAACCACATTAACTTTTCACTTCACTTTATAAACAGTCGACGAAACAGTTCACGTGTAGATGACTTGTAATTAATTTTAAAAACTGGCGTTTAGCTATAAAGTTTAAATATAATTATGAACAAGTTTTCATATAAATAAACTGTAATCAAATATATATCATCAATTATATGAATCACCATAATTTTTTAGTCAATTGTAACATAACCTATTATTACTGCACTCGCCGACAGCGTAACGGAACAATGAGCGTAACGGGACACAGCGTAACGGAACAATGTGCGTAACGGGACACTTTACTGTGTGTGCAGCCGGCGTTCATCGATTTATTAGACGTTGTCACGTCAATAACCCCAAAGCAATGGCGTATGTCCAAAAGCCTACATCAAGTCAATAACCCCAAACTTTACCTGACGTTTAAAACGAAACATTTTGACGTGACAATGTCTAATAAATCGATGAACGCCGGCTGCATGCATGAAAAAGTGTCCCGTTACGCTGTGTCCCGTTACGCTCATTGTACGCTTGCACCGCATCTATCTCTCTTCCACTCGATTGGAACAACCATCGATTTGACTTTTTCGAGGCACATTAAACTCGTTTCCTACTTTTCCTATCATCGTCCTATCCTTAACAGAATAACACAGATTGGAAGAAGTTAAATAGCAAACATGTATAAAAGTTATAGTTAAAATAATCTGTTCGTTAAAGTAATAAACATATTTGAATTAATGAGTGCAAATAAAAGTAAATTTATCAATTAAATTGTAGATTTCATTTCACTCTTTCTTTGTATCCATACAAAATAGTGATAATTCAATAAAAAAGATTCAATTTTATTCACAAAAGTATGCAATCATTTCATAAATGTTTTGTTATGACGTCACGTTAAACTATCGTCCGTAAAACGACTTTACAGACAACCAATTTTTAATGTAGCTATAGTTACCTAATATAACCAACCATCCACAATGTTTTTATTTAAATATACCCACTTATGTATAAAACTCCCATTTAACACAATGTTAATAAAGGGGACACCTACTTCTAGCGCCGTTAGTTCGCAGACCGCCGCAAGCTTCTCTGAGCCGACGACACACGTCAAGGCAAAGGTTGCGAATTTGTTTTCCAGTTGTCATTTATCTTTATGACTATAAATTATAACATAAAATATTAAAGGAAAGTTTTACTATCATAAACTGTTATTTCGCATACCAATAATTTTGGTATGTCTCATAATTTTCGTGACTATGTACGGATATGTTGCTACACGTGGGTCCGCCATCTTTGTGTAACAATTCCGTTTATCGACTTCCGTTCCAGTTTCACGGAAAAAAAAAATCCTATCAAACGCTGTTATACCGAGAGCTAAGATGTTTACAAATACACATTCGAATACTGTTAATTGCGAATATTTAAAAATAATCTGAAAAAAACAACTATTGAGGTTTCAAAGATAATCATAAACTCAACTCAACAGCGATGACGTGACAAACCAAAATAAGTGCATTGCAAATTAAAGCAAGAGTGTTTATACTGTCAAGGATCTTTTTAATGGTATTATTTTTTTAAAGCAATGTTTAGTGTTAATAAAGGCACTCGGGGCTTCCTGCTAGGTCCGGCATCGCGAGAGGTCCCCAGAAGGTCCGTTCTGCAAGCCACAGACATGTTTGAGAGACAGATTCTTGTCTCATGCGTACGAGGCCCTCACTGGCGATAACTGTCCAAACCGGGAACCTAAGATTCACAAATTCTTTCGTACACCGAATATTTACCTATGTGAAACTTCGGGAATTTTGCCCTACGCATGTAATTAACTATTTTAACTATCGCCTGTTCAGTAACGTGGCCGCCGTCATGCGTGAGTTCCTAATGTGCTTGCAAACAACTTGCCTCAATAATGACAGCGATCTTAAATTTGGAACCTGTCGCGTAGCGACTGGTGTCAAAGTGACACAACACAGGTACTTTCAGCAATTTTCAAAAAAAAATTTCTTTCTTTGTTTTAATGTTTTAAGTATCTTTGTTACTTCACGTGATAAATTTTCAACTCACAATTTTTTTTTAAATTAAAAAAATCTTGAAGTTACACGAAGGCAAGTATTCTGGCATGTACAAAAGGAATCGTGAATCTTAGACTACCCGTTCAAATCAACGGATGAAACCAAAGCCATTTGGATTTGTTTACTAACGGTACACCTTTAAACAAGTGGTTGTTATATTGAAAAAGTGATTGCGAAGTAGCAATATGGCACATAAATGCCTTTATAGTGGAACATCAAACACTTTCTGTATTGCAGCTCGGGCGTGCAAAGTGACACGGGATTTCATAACCTCAAAGACGCACAAACTGCCGCCCACCAAACACATTTTTCACATTGCTGTAGGCAACGAAGGACCCGGAAAAGTTTCTACCGCTCAGCTGGGGCGTGTAGTCTGTGGCGCTCTAGCTGTCTTAGCTGGCTGGACCAGATGTGCGCCGACATCTGTGGTATTTCCGGCCGCGCGCCACCAGTGCAAGGTTGTGGAGGTTGCGTGTAGGATGAAGGGGAAATTGGGGGGAGGGGGTAGAGTCCTTAATCACTCACCGGTCAACGAGCCCAGTCAAACAACACGTTCAAAAGCAGAGCATGGAAAGTTCACTTTATGCTGCACGGAGGTACACTCAGAAATTTTAGTCATCGGTACCTACTTGATTTTGTTTTTATAAATCTCGACTTTGAAATGAATTAAAAATGCTGGCCGGATTTCGAACAGAAATTACACACTGTTCTGCGATTTTTACAGCTCTCTGGATTGTGTAAACCATTACAAAGCCAACAGGATTTCTGTTCCTGAGATGGATTGTACCTGTTCAACAGAACAGAAAGGCCCTTTAGTAGACAGGCCGACGCACAGTGGAGGATTTAGCGAAAACGTGACCAAAAGTCAAAAAATGAATCAACGTTTTGAAACATATGTCGGTAGTGATTGTTTAGGGACTATCCCCTCTGCATAAAACCGTTAGGGTAAACCCCAAACTACTTGCGGCTATTGAAATATTTCAGTCTAATGTTGACCTGTAACGACAGCAGTTTCTATGTGCGCGCGTCAACGGACCTTATTGGAAAGTTTATATGTATATAAATCAAAAGTTTTCATAAAAAAGTGAAAAAAATGGATGCGGTTCCTAGAGTTATGTAGAATACTATGAATATTTTACTTTAAAAAATATATCTTACTCTGTTTGCTTATTACATATAATTATACATCGAAAAAGTGACTACTTATTTGAAAGACAACTAATGATATTTATATAAAAAATAACCCTCATATATTTATATTTATATATATATAAATATATGAGGGTTATTTTTTTTCAACTTCCGATCGGCTGTAATAAAAAAATGGGAATGAATTGGGAAATTATTTTAATGTCAAAAGAAACGTACATCTTTACTCTATTTTTCCACATAATCACCGTGCAGATTGAGGCATTGGTCGTACCGATGCACCAGCTTTCGAATACCCTCTGCATAAAATGATGCCTCCTGCCTATTCAGCCACGTTTTAACAGTGCCCTGCAGTGTGATTACAGTTTAATTTCTCCATGGCATGCCCATTAATCGATACCCTAATCGCTCGTACACGAATCGACACGTCTCGTAGTGTTTAACCCCTTCCACCAACCATGTGGAGCGGCCAACTCACACCTCAGTTGAAGCTTGGTTATGGGAATGTCAACATGGCTGCAACGATAAACTGTACGGCGAAATGCGAGCTGCGTGGAGTCATCCGTTTCTTACCGGCAGAAGGGCACACTGCAGCAGAAATCCATCGCCGAATGAGTGTTGTGTGTTAAAACGTGCCTGAACAGGCAGGAGGCATCATTTTATGCAGAGGGTATTGGAAAGCTGGTGCATCGGTACGACAAATGCCTCAATCTGCACGGTGATTATGTGGAAAAATAGAGTAAAGATGTACGTTTCTTTTGACATTAAAATAATTTCCCAATTCATTCCCGTTTTTTATTACAGCCGATCAGAGGTTGAAAAAAAAAATAACCCTCGTGTATATATATATTACATGGGCGTGTGCGTTCTACGTAGGGCCTGAGCTCAGACCAATTGCTTAATGAAGCGACCCCAAGCAGCCATTGCTGACTAACAGGGACGTCATCATCACCAGTAGCGGACCCAGGGACCGAGTACCCGAACTTGGCATCGAACCCCGAGACCCGCGAGGTGTCCCAGGCCGCTGAATGCGGCCCCTGACCTCCTGTTTTGTGCCTGTAAATAATAAGTTTTGACGGGGATTGTGAAATAACTGACTGAAAATTCGCTGCGAAGCTCGGTGACTACGTAGGGCCTGGCTCGGGCACCCGCTCACGCACAGACAGCTGGGCGCTTTGCGCTTCTTGGAACAAGTTAGAAACGAGGGAGACAGAAGTGAGATAGCTCGTCTCATTTGTGCAGTCGGATGACAATGCACTGTCCTTTCCTACGTTCGAATACCAAACGTTTGCCTACCTTTCTGTTTATATACGGAAGGCTTTCCTGAATGACAAAAATGTCTCCTACAAGCGCTCATTCCTTTATCTATGCGAAATTTCCTCGCAAAAGCAAGTTTGAAAATTTAATGGCTGAATACAGTATAAAAAATATATTTATATATGTACTTTATTTGAACTACTACTGTTGTAATCAATCCTTAACTGAAAACTATCAAATACATGATGTGGTCTGCAAACAGAGCTCTATAATGGATATTTTTTACACAGTAAATATCCATGTAATTAAAGGTACCCGTGGTATAATATGCCGACAGCAGTGCATAAGCTGTTGATCCACGGTTCTCAAATAATAGCTTCCGCATCTTTACCAATCGGGCAGCTATGTGAGGTGGCTCAGGAAGCTTGAAATAAAGACATTAAAAATATAGAGAGGGATTCTCTCGAAAATGCTTGCGAGAAAGACGATGCAGAAGGTGCTGGACTGGCTTCTTGTGTCATCAGATCCTTATATCTCAAGTCTCCAAGAACCTCCAAAGGAAATTTTTAAAAAACTTTCTCCTTATGCTCTGCGGCCAATATCTTGTACCCAAGCAGAGATTGATCCAAGCGAGGGCGAGGAATGTGACTCTGATTAAATAAATTGTACAATAAAAGTTATAAATATAATCGCTCTTGACCAAAATTTCTCTAATTTGTGTACATTAACCCGAAAAACTCAAATTCAGTATATTTCAGCTATATGAAACAGTATATCGCACCACCATATTTCGGCCAACATTTTGTTTTCAAAATTTACGTCCCAGATTCGTATTCAGTGACCCCAAAAATGTATAGCGACTGAATTTTAGCTTTTTCTAACAAGTATTTCGATAATCGCACAGCCATTTTTCAGCCATCATTTTGTTTATGGAAATTTGCGTCCCACATTCGTATTCATCGACCCCAAAAATTAAAAATTTCTAAGTTTGGTACAACTCTAATCTTTCACTGACTTATGGCCAAGTTTTCGCTGAAATCTCCCACTGTGCGACGTTTCAAAACACTCACGTACCTCACCATGTAAGTCACTTACATTCCGACTAGCAGTTTCTGCCGCAGTAGCCATGTCAATAGCCACCTGGAATATTAACTCAACTTTGGCTAACATAGCATGTTGCACTGTAAATATTTAGAATTTCTTTCGTGAGAAATAATAAAAGTGCAAATTCATACGTCTGATAGGTTGAGATGGGGGGAAGAATCTGAGATTAAGGCGCACGTCTAACCATTGGTGTATTTGTGTCGGTGAAGAGGGATGATAGGTGCGACGCTCGCTGGTGCTTCTAGCGTGGTATCGCCTCTAAGCGCAAGACTGGCGCGCAGTCTTCTAGTCGTGTATAGGGAAACTATGAGATTTGAGTGGTGACCATAACATTGCACGGTGGAGAAGTGAAGATAAATAAATGTGTAAGGCAAGTCCCTTGAGTACTTTCAAGAATCTGTACTGGGCGTTGCATGTATAAACTTTATTCTGAAAATACGTGTTTTAGACATTTTCCCTCTCTTAAAATTACAGTTTAAAAACTAAATACGGAAACAGAGCTACTCATCCACCCACAGCGTATTCTAATGCTTTTCCTAAAGAGACCCCACTCTGATAACCTGAGCAGTTTTAAAATTGCGAGGTTTTTTTTTGAAGCTCTGCACACCATTTGTGAGCACGGGTAAGCGTGTACCTTAAGACCAAGGAATCTTGTTAAAGACAATCATCAAATATATTTTTTTTAAATCTAACTTTAAAATATTTAAAATTAAAAAAAATTAAAAACAACCTTGAAAATTGCTAAAATGACATTAAATACGTATTATAACCTACTTTGCTAGAGCGATATGGCTGCTCAACCACAGTGTCAGTGCTCTGGACCTAGGATCGGAGACCCCCCCCCCCCCCCTCAACCAATTTTACATTCACGTGCTACATTATAATTGCATGGTTATTTTTTACCTACACTCTTTTTAGAATGTTATTTAACCTTAAAATCCTGGGTATAATTATGGTTACTATTTTATAAGTCCAAACTAATCTTTATTTATAAAATTATTTTACTTTAAAATAACCACACACTGAGATAAAAATGAAAGATAGTTACAGTAAAATAAAATTAGGCTGGTTTGGGGCCCCCGTTAGGCCCGGGCCCTGCACCCAGCCCCACCCTTGTGGGGGCCATGGTAATTCATTACGTTACGAGTAGTTGCTGCGATGCGAGTTCGGCAGCACGAGCTCCCAAGGTCTGGGCGTGGTGCCTGCACTTGTTCTTGTTTCAATCACATATGATCATTTATAAACATGTGTACGACCTACAGTGCAAAGTCTGGTCATCAGAATAAAAGCTTGACTGCTCGTATGCAATATTAAAAGCCGAGTTTAAAAAGAATGCTTCATTAAATATTTTATAATATCTTCCACGATAGTAAATGGAAGTAAAACAATTTGAACGATTTGAGATGCAGTTGATATACACATTAAATATTTAAAAAATAATTACGTTTACTACTAAAACTATTAAACTAACAAAACTGATTTCAGAATCTTCTTAAATTGGCCCACGTTGATTGCATGTTACTAAGATTATAAACTATTTAATAACAACATCGATGTAACTAAATAGCTAACAATTATAGAAAATATTGACACGGTAAAGTGGCATAGCGTAAGTAGTTTTTAAAATAGCTTTCTGAATATGTCAACTTTATAGTGATTAGATGGTAAATCAACAAAACACTTGGTTCAAAAAGGAAGCAAATCTACAAAGTGGCAAAACGAATACAAAAACAAATTCATTATTTTCACAAAAATATCTGCGATACAACAAATCGATATGCAACAAAGCAAACTGCATGCAATACAAAGTCTCGTGCTTTGAAATGAGCCTAAATCCAATCGCAAAATAAAACAATAAATAACCAAATAAAATTTTAATTGCAGGCACGTGTAAAGATACTCGGTTGTGGGGGTTGAAACTTGAACCAAAATAACGTTTTGAAGTTAAAGATTAAATAAGAGTTTATAAAAATAGCATTCTCTTATCAGAAGGATACATGAGTACTGGAGTTGGAAGGCGTTTATCGAAATCAAATAAACAGACAGCGCCAGATCATACTACGAGAATGAGAAGTGGGGCACTGTATCATATCGGGAAACTGTCAGTTCTGAGTGAATCATCGTTGTATCTTCAAAATAAAGGTGAACGTAATAGAGCGTTAAACAACTATGACAATCTGTTTTGTAAAAAAGTCAAGTTGCTACCAATGCAATAAATTAGATTTGAAAGTTTGACAATAAATTTCCTTACTGCTCGAAGAGATTTTAAAACCCGAAAGATATTTGATTAATTACATATAAACGTAATGCAAAAGCAGCACTTGATATAATACTTCAAGGTTACTCGTAAAATAAACAGTTAAGGGTCTTAAAAATTCCAAAAATAAAATTAAAATATAGAAAGTTTGCAGTGAAATAGAATTTTCGAAGACGGTGACAAGACAACGATTTATAAGGAAAGTAGTTTCTTGAAGAAAAAAACTTATTTTGTTATACTCCAGTTTGCCCTTGGAAAATGAAGGAGGTTTCAGGAAGTAGGCGTCTATCATGTATATAAGAGCATTGAGCTATGAGAAACTTATATATAAAGTGTAAAATTAGAGATATCAGCTTTGAGCGAATCTTTGTCAACACATAATATTGGAGTTCAAGGAAATGTGTTTTTTTAAAGAAATAAACTAATGAATCGAAAAGTACAGAAAAAAGGCAGCGAAGCTGACATACTATTTTGCATTTGTTTTTAGGCTAAACCTGGCTATCAGCTCACTGCAATTTTCTAGACCTGAATAGAATGCTGCGTTATCGATTAGCATGTGGAGTGCGTGATAAAACAGTGCAACATGCTATGTTAGCCAAAGATAAGCTAACATGCCAGGTGGCTATTGACATGGCTACTGCGGCAGAAACTGCTGGTCGGAATGTGGGTGACATACAAAGCGAGGTACGTGAGTGATTTGAGACTGAAAATCAAGTGTTTCGAAACGTCGGCCCTTTCATGAAAGGGCCTTTCTGTTGAACAGGTTGAATCCACCTCAGGAACGGAAATCCTGTTGGCATTTTAATGAGTTACATCGCAGAAAAGTGTGTAATTTCTCTTCTAAATCAGGCCATATGGAAAGAGCATGCATAAAAAAAGAACAGTACCCATGTCAGGGAAACACAAAAGGAAACCAAAGAAGAACCAGAGTAAAGGCAATTACAATATTGCGGTTGAGGGAGACTAATCCTAAGAGGAGTCAGAGTACAGTTTATTCAACTTCCAGTCGCATTCACCTAAAAGTCAGCCACCAATAAATATGACAGTAGGTGTGGACGGAAATAAGCTATATAAGTAAGCTGATACAGGAACTGGATTTGCGAATTTTATTAGAGTTACCTTGGAGCTGCTCTGGACGGAGAAACCACCACTACAGGAGACCAAGTTATTGTTACACACATGGTCCCAAGGAAAGCGGCGATTGCTAGGGGTTTTGGAAGTGTATGTGTAAACAAAGTCTGCAATTGCGAAGTTACCGTCACTAGGGGCTGAAGGGAGAGGCCCCAGCCTTTTAGGACATAGTTGGTTGTAACCTCTTGAAATTTACGTGGAAGGGATATTTACACTTTGACCTGCAGCGGTGTCAGACATAGTGAGTCAACATCCAGGAGGGTTTGATAGCATGGAATTGGGTTACTATATGGACCAGTAGTAAACATAGAGATGGAATCTGATGCAACACCAATGTTCCAAAAATGTCGTTCGATAGCATTTGTGTTAAATTAAAGTGTATGTAAGGAAATAGGCAGACTGGTGGAGCTGGGTGTGTGGAAGCCTGTAACTTATTCGCTTTGAGCTACCCACTTCCCGTTGTGCATAAGGCAGATGGGTCTCTACGGAGACTACAAGGGCACAGTGATCACACTGTGTAAAAATGATGTTTGACAACTCCTAACTATAAATGAAGCATTCTCTAACTTGGCTGGAGGCAAAATTTTCACCAAATATCAAATTGGATTTGGTTGATGCCTACTTACAAGTGTAAGTAGATCCCGCAATTGCTGAATTGTTTACAGTGAACACCACGGAAGTGCTGTTCAGGGTGAAGCGGTTGTCATTTGGGATTGCTTGTGCACCAGCAGTTTTCTAGAGACTAATTTAAACTTGGTTTCTAGGGATACAGGGTGAGGTAGTATTGCTAGATGATATTCTTATTAATGGATCCAGTGTAGAACAGCATTGGCATTGGATGCGGGCCCATGAGCGTATTTCAGAAGCCGGGTTGCGACTTAAGAAGTCAAAAAGTCAAAGAGTGCATTTACATTAGTATCACTAACATTTTTTTTTGGTTACCAAGGGGAGCACTGGAATACAAACAGTAGATAAGGTGGAAGCTGTCCAGAATTCTCCAGCTTCGTTGTGGAAGAAGGAGTCTTTTTATGGGACTCTTAAACTTCTATCAGATGTTTATGCCCTAAAAGGCTGATGTGGAAGAACCACTACATTGGTTACTGGAAAAAAGGTTAGCAGTGGGAGTGTACAGAAACCCATGAAGATGAATTTTGTGCATCAAAACGACTTCCATCAGTTGGACTCGGTGCTAACACATTATGATACTTCAAAACCAATAATCTTGACTTGTCATGCTTCGGAGTATGGCATGGGAGTAGTGCTGGCATATGTGAAGGAGGTTGGCAGTGGAAAGCTATAGTATTTGGCTCACGCTCTTTGCAGAAGCATGAGAACAACTATTCACAAATCGATAAAGAAGCCTTAGCGATTATGTTTTAATGTAGCAAAATTGCGACAATAAGTAACACCAAGGGTCTTTAAAATTGTGACAGACCATTGACCACTTTTGAGACTTTTAGTTTCTAACAAGCATACACTTGACATTTTATCCCCAAGACTGCTGCGTTGGAGTCTATGGCTGTCCATGCATGTTCGATTATAAATTTCTATACAGACCAGGAACAGCCAGAGGACATGCGGATGCGTTGAGTAGACTGCCACTTAAGACACCACAGCTAGATATTCCGGTGGTGGAAATGTTGGATTAAAAAATAGAAAGGCATGGTAAAGTAATTAATAAATTAGATTAATTATGTAAAATTACTGTTTAGCATATATAGATCATTAAGTTTTATAATCTAGACACGATACAGATAAAATGTAAAAAAAAAAGGAACTTAAGAAACTATTTTAGGTAAAAATTCACGAATTGGTGGAACAGTATATTCTGCTGCTGTTGCTGCGACTATGTAGGCTATGCAAAAAAAATATATTTGGATGGGATAAGAAAATGTATTAATTCTTAATATATTTTTACCATGTAAATGTTTATTAAAATTAAAACTTTTGATGAGCCCTTAAATTAGCTCTAAACATTTCATATTTATAAATTTAATAAAGAACAACTTAAAAAATAATAAAAAAAATAAAAGAAGGCCAAGCATAAATATTAACATTATCTTTAATTATACTCAAAATAATTCTCAAGGAAAAATAAGGACGTGGTTTAGATGCTTATGGTGTTTATTTTACCATTATAATGACCAATTCTCGGAGCTCTTGGTGCTTTGGCTGGTGGAGCAGTAGCCATTTATAACTCAGCCAAAAAAACAAATAAAAAAGAATTAGAAGAACATAAACGACATAATTTAGCAATGGAAAATTAATCTCAAAGTGGTTTAGTCGCTAAGAGAGGACACCAAAAAATTTTGAACTTATCGCCAATATATAATTTTGATATAGAAAATTATGTAACTTGTTTTTAAAAATATTTATTTCAGAGGTGTTTATATGGTTAATAAATAATCGAATAGAATGTACACACATTAAAGTGCTATTGTCAATTTAGACATGTCATGAAATCCTGGTACCCATTGGGTATAGTATAATATAGTAGCTTTATTGTCCAAGTCGACTACAAAAATATACAATTATATTGTACATGTGGTATAGGACTCGTCAATAATATTAAACATTATGAATACACATTTAAGTACAATCATATACACATAAACAAAAATAATAGTAAAAAACAAATAATGTACATCATATAATAATAATACATTTTTAGCATAGTTTTGCTTCCATAAAATCATTAATAGAATAAAAACTGAATACCAACAGCAAATCTTTCAGTTTTTTTTAATGCACAAGGTTGGTTTTCTGATTTAAAATGTGGTGTAAGTTTGTTATAAAGACATATAGCAGAGTATCTCGGACTATTTGCAAAACATTTTGTACGATGTTGTAATATATGAAAATTATTTTTTGTTCTAGTCGAATAATTATGTAAATTGAAATTCTGCAGTTCATTCAACTGTGAATGAGCAAATATAAGTATTTGTTATTTGAAAGAAAATAATGACATTTATTACTTTGATTCATTTGGTGGTAGCATTCCTTATAATTTATATCATTATTTTAAAAATATAAATGCTTATTGCAAAGCCAATTGAGTATGGGAATTTTCGATTATTTGTGGACACCTGTGATTAATTGTATTACAGCAAATTCGTATAATGTCAGTGTTTAAAATTTTTAACAATGGGCTCATCTAGTTATTATTAAAATTTCATGTTAAAACCAGTGATGGGTACTCTCGATGCTCGAATTTGCTCAACGAAGCCAACAATTTTTCTTCACCATTGCTGCATTTCTGTAAAAATTGTCTCGCGATTCACGACAACGGCGTTTAGAGTGGAAATGTCCAATTCCTTTACCAATTGAACATGTGTTTTTTTTTGTGGATTCCTATCTACGAATGAAATAAAATCAATTCTATCTGCAATAGAAAATGTTTTTTTTTTGTGCCATCTCGGAATGGTTGGTCAACTAAAATACTGTAGCACAACGTACGTACATCTGAAAACACACCAGAATGACAAGGAACGGAAGGATTTAATTTTCTTTCCAAGAGGAAGGCAATAACAGACTCTTAACTGCGAACGTATGTACCTTTGATATATCGAATGCACCGCTTTAGCCAGTGCTACCGTTGTGTTTTCACAAACATACCTATCGATGGTATAACAGTGATTGTAAACAAATCGTAAGTAAAGTGTAAAGTAAAACTTCACAAATGTGATACGTGTTGGAATAATTAAATTTATATTTTTTTTCGGATTTTTTTTAATTTTACAAATAGAAAGCAAAAGTTATAAGTTTCTTGATTCAAAAACTTTATACACAGGATGTAAATACATAGTCCTTTTGGGAAAAATGTCGGTTCATAAAAAATATGTTGTTATAAGCAGGAAAACATAATAAGCATGGAACATTCTAACAGGGTTCTACTATATATCTTTCTTAACAAAAAGAAACCCTCCGAACCGCTACGACAATTGTTGCGGTGGTATTTTCCACACACAACAGAAAGCTGCGAGTGCTGAACTTATTAGAAATTTTACTCTTATTGTGCACGATACCAGCCGTACAGCAAAGCAGTGTGAGCTGCCTAACCTCCCGAAATGTTTTCACAAGAGCAGCACGTGCACGAGCAAGGCTGGGCAGTGGTTGGAGACATCACATGACAAGTCAGTTGACCTACCTCCCCGCCGCCTTCCCCGCCAGAAGAGGGAGTATAAACTAAATCGACTATTCTAGAAGATAATGAAGGGGCGGGTAACTGGTATAAATAGGCCTGCCCTGGTCACTATAAAGCAGAGTCTTCGGAGGGAGTCGGGAAAGCTCTCACCCGCTGGACATCGATAATTGCCGTCACTCTGCTCGACTGCGCGCCGATTTGGACTTAGCCTGAAACTCTGGTAAGCTGGACTCTAACTTTTCAGCAGTCAATTCGGACTTAGTGCAGTCGTAGCCAAGGAGATCCACGGACTTAGCTCCAAGAAGAAGGTAACAGGTTTCGGTCAACTTACTCGCTAGTGCAACTCGTCGAGCGAGTTGATACTCGCTGGGCGACTCCTGCGTGTAAAAAAATCGCTCTCCTCGGAACTGGACTCTTTGGGCGTGGGCAACATCGTCCGAGGGTGGAAAACGCTTGCCGACGACCATCATATTTTTACTCGTCGGGCGAGTAAGCGAGTTGTCGAGTTCAAGAAAAGACCGAACAACAAGGTGCTATGTCACACTAATGATAAGAGGGCATTGTGTTTTAAGACTGAGCAGCAAGTGATAGAAAGGGCAGAGTTTCTGAGCTGGACCCACACAAATTACCACAGGAGCGACTTGGTCTCGGAGTGAGACGGACTGTGCTACCCCGACAAGCGGTGTCGCCTATGATACGAGGAGTAATGCAGTGTCTTGTGTAGACCTCCTGCTAATTCAAATGTACAAGTGAGACAGGTCAGCTCGTCCTGTGAGCTGATGCGCACGACTGGGTTGCGGCTGATCTTCGCTGATCTGCACAGTCCTCCTGGGAGAATTCTTGTTCCCAACAGTACGTCGCCGTCGAAGACAGCGTGGATCGCCGATTGTGAGTAGCGCGTGACACGGCTGGCGACAACGAGACAACTTGCCACGGCAACGCCCTGGAGTGGACACAAATACTTCGGACTCATAATGCGAGTGCTGGACTTTGTATTACCTCAACACACGAAAGGTGTTTTATTGTACCTACTCGCAAAGGGCATCAACGATTGTCTTGGAACAATTCAGTGTGCACACGGGACTCAAGAACTGTAGGTTTTAATGTTTGTATTTTATGGTTTTATAAGTTGTGAGTTTTGTTCTAGTGACAATATTCAGTCTTAGATTCTTTCATGGTTTTATTTCTTAAGAAGTATACACAAAATGAAAAGTTATGTAAATATTGAATTATTAACGAATGATGAGTTTTGGTTGCTTGAACTATAGAAGCATTGTTTTCTATTTAACCTACAGTATAGTTATTAGTTGGCAGTGTAATAATTAGTTTTTTGAGGAGCTTCAGCGATACAAATATTCTAGTATTGTATTTTGTGATTAATTTTGGAACAGTTAATAACCTGAATAATTCTCTGTTCACTGAACACAGAATTACACAGTAGTGGGGATATGGACATCATGAAATCACTCACTACTCCTTTAGTTAAGTGTTTGCCGAAACTGCGGCTGAAAACATAGATGAGTTTTTGAGTAAAATTCAAGAATTGAGAAGGTTAAATTTGATAACAAAAAATACTTTTCTGAACGCGTTGCTTTATAATGTACCCAGAAAGTTACAAGATTAATTATTAGGGGGCATTTGTTAGAGTAGTAGTTGGGAAGAAACGCAGGGTAACTTAAACTTCTGCTGTAATGGAAGAATGATGGAAAAATTGCATGAACAATTTTTGTGTCGTAAACAGAAGAAATATCAAACAGCGTTAGCTTTGGTAAAGAACATTAGTTATTCTGTAAATGTATAGGTAAATCTTTATTCCGGGTCAGAATTAGAAGAGGCAGTGACTGATAACCTTGAAGAGAGAGTGAAACAGTATTGACTCGGCGCTAGCCCTAGTTCTTTGCAGGAGCTGCAGCAGCTAGTTAAGTCGGTAGATAAACGAGTTAAAGGAAATATACTGACAGCAGATCAACCCCGAGGTTAAGTAGGATCGCATAAAAAATTAACCCGCGCAACAAAAAAAATTGCTAATCATTTTGCTCGCGGCATTATTTTAAGACACGCGAAGTGAGACAGAAGGATAGCACGATCCACGAGTGAAGGACGACCACGCGACGGTAAATAGTAGTAGAAGGAACTGCGCGGACTTAGACGACGTGCGTGGGGAAGACCGGTTATGACCAGTTACAGTCTTTGACGTGACATATCCTGCACGTGACATCGGGGGCCGCAACCCAGTCGTACACATCAGCTGACAGGACGAGCCGACCTCTCACTCTTGCACATTTGTATCAGCAGAAGGTCTACACAAAACACTGCATTACTCCTCGTATCATAGGTGGCACCGCTTGTCGGGGTAGCACAGTCCGTCTCACTCCGAGACCAAGTCGCTCCTGTGGTAATTTGTGTGGGTCCAGCTCAGAAACTCTACCCTTTCTGTCACTTGCTGCTCAGTATTAAAAAACAATGCCCTCTTATCATTAGTATGAAATAACACCTTGTTTTTCGGTCTTTTCTTGAACTCGCCAACTCGCTTACTCGCCCGACGAGTAAAAATTTGACGGTCGTCGGCAAGCGTTTTCCACCCTCGGACGATGTTGCCCACGCCCAAAGAGTCCAGTTCCGAGGAGAGCGATTTTTTTACACGCAGGAGTCGCCCAGCGAGTATCAACTCGCTCGACGAGTTGCACTAGCGAGTAAGTTGACCGAAACCTGTTACCTTCTTCTTGGGGCTAAGTCCGTTGGTCTCCTTGGCTACGACTGCACTAAGTCCGAACTGACTGCTGAAAAGTTAGAGTCCAGCTTACCAGGGTTTCAGGCTAAGTCCAAATCGGCGCGCAGTCGAGCAGAGTGACGGCAATTATCGATGTCCGGCGGGTGAGAGCTTTCCCGACTCCCTCCGAAGACTCTGCTTTATAGTGACCAGGGCAGGCGTATTTATACCAGTGACCTTCTTGAATAGTCATCTAAGTTATGTTTTTGTAGAAACTCATATAGGAAATGTTTTTGATCATACAAAATATTATGATTCTTTTCAAATTAGCAAAATTATTATTTTATATGATCTAATTGATGGAAAAGATGGCGTTAATAAAAGGTTTTTAGATAATGAATTTATAGTTTTGAACCAATGAGGCGATACACTTGTTAACTCAAAAGTGAAAAGGTAAATATGAACTTAATGATTCAATTCTTAGTTTTAATTAATTAGTTGATGCATTTGTTTACTGAAAATTTGAAAAATTAAATTTATAAAAAGATAAATTAAATAAACTCAACCAATTAGTTTTAAATTATTGTGAAACACTTGCTAACTTGAATGTTGAAAAATGAATGGAAGAGGAATTTCATATATTTTATTTACCAGTAATGTTGAGTAAAAGTAAAAATTTATTTAATTTGAATAAAAATCATATTTTTTTCCATATTTGGAGGAAACTATTGTTTATTAAGTTTTAAATTTTCATTTTAATCTACCTGACGACACACTGATATAAACGATTCGAAAGAAAAAAATACGCTATACACTTTGCCTTTACAAAATGATATTTTAGATTATAAACCTTAAAAAAATAAAACATAGTGGTGATTATTTGATGACTACAATAGGAATATTGGTAGAATTAAAAGATTAATCATACTTTTATTTTATTAAATAGAAAACACTTGGTGTTTAATGTGTAAAAAGCTACTAAATTAATAATATAAAAATATAAATACTAAGAATGTATGTTTAGTTAATAAAAGTATATGTTAAATAAGTAAATATAAGATATAAACAAGACTAGCTGAAAGCTGAAACACTGTAGCATCGTCTCTGTTCCGTGATTGGGTGAGTTTCTTTGAGGTACATGTCGACTGTTACAACACCAATCACATTACGTCAGAGTGGAATCAAGCGCGTCATGAGTGGCTCGGTCAAACAAGGTGGCGACTTCTCTCGCAGACAGCCGCCAGTCCCAAGGAAGAAATCGCTGGTACGGGTATACTTGTTGCAGTCTTAGTAGGCGTTCAGGTTTTTTTCGCGAAAAATGCCTACCCCTACTATTTGCCATTTTGAGTAGGTGGCGCTACAAGCGAGAAATCAACAAAGCAGTACTCGCGTTTGTGCTTATCTAAAACTGTTTGATTTACTCTTTAAATGTGACCTTGAACCAAAACTCTACAATGTTTACAGTTGATACTATTAAAATTTATAACCGGAACATTCTTTTACGGCCGTACTGTATAATAATTTCCTGAAGGTAGTTTTACTATCATTTACTTAATCTTTTTGCATTTCACACCCTATTTAACCTTATTTTCGTACATTTTGTTTCAACATATTCAGCCATTTCATCACGATATATAAGGTCAGTAGCGAATTAACGCCACCATCGACACGGCCATTAAGTTACAACAGCAGCATGCGTGATAATTTGACAGTAGAGGTTAGAAAATAACTCCACTTAGTGTAGTGGCAACTGAACTTAACTTCAATGTAAGGTCACTTCTATAAGTAAGTGAACATGCCCCAGGTAGAAATTCTATGAGATTCGGCATGGATGAATTTTTGTGCTATTTCCATCAGTAAGATCAGTAACAAATAAATCTCATCACTGTGAACATCGAGGTTGCGACCAAAAATGTTAATGTTGAGTTATCATAAAGAATATATTTTTTAAAAAATGTGTTGTACAGATAATTTTTCTTTTGTGCAAAATTTAATTTTACAATTATTTTATTATATAATTTTTACATTCATCAATCTGCACAGAAGTTTATATTATAGTAACAAATTTTTCTAGTTTTTAAAGTTTTCCCATTGTATGAATAGTATTGATAAAGCTTAAGATTCGGCGACAAACCAAACTGATCTAAATTGCAAGAAAAAATTATGACTTAAAAATACTTATTATCTTCCAGTTACATATTTATTATTATTTTGGGAACGTAAAGAAAGAGTACATTTTGCTAGAATACTATGCAACTTCATTAGTATGTTGCTAGGTTAGATAGTCAACTTTCCAAGAATGTATGGAATTCAAGCCGAATATATGGCGACAATTGATTTTGAAAAATGCAATGGCGTCGTCAACTTTGCTGTCCGGAAATGAGTCGTCGGCAAGTGCCGGATAAAGGAATGTGGCTCATATCATTGCGACTGGCCGAGCTCCAGGACTCACACAACAAACCGCAGCCATTGCGCCACAGCCTGAACTTCACTGGACTATAGAATATTGACCGAACTTTTGCGCTCAGCAAGTCGTACGCGGATGAGTGGTTGGAGGTGTAGCCAGTCTCAGTCAAGGATCAGTGTCAGTGCGACCTAGCCGCGACTCCTGAGCTATAGCCTGAACTTCAATTCATTGTAGCATTATTACTCAGGGGTTTATTTCAGTAGGTCATGGGTAGAGACCTGCAAAATTCGCGGATTCAGTGACCTCCAGGATAGACTCTACTACACTCTACACACTCGGGCAAATGCCACCTGTTCATTGGCTGCTGACTTGTGAGTCGTCTCGACTGAGTGTCTGTGATTCGACACTTCTTTGAGCGAGGGTCTCTAATTGGCCCTCAGTCCTCCAGATTAACAGTGAACCAGTGGTAGAAGCCGTGCTAAGGCATAATTATTTGAATTGTAGCATATCACTAGAGACCTGCAAAATTCGCTGATTCATTCGCTGATAGGCTAGAATTCAATCACATATACCTCTTAGATAATTTTGCTATTGGCTTACTGTTCATCTGGACGAATCTCAACCAGTTATAAACCCTCAACCAAAGAAGAATCGAATCACAGACAAACCAGCTGAGACGACTTACAAGTCGGCATCCAATGAACTTGCGTTATTTTCCCGAGTGTACAGGGGTATGTGCAGTCTATCCTGAAGGCCATCGAAACCGCGAATTTTGCAGGTCTCTAAATATCACGAAATGAATCCGCGAATTTTGCAGGTCTCTAGTCATGGGTGGGTGCTGTGGTCTAGGGTGTAGCCAGTCTCAGAGTCAAGGATCAGTGTCAGTGTGTCTGGCCGAGATCCAGGACACACACACAGAGCCGTCGTGTGTCCTGCACCACAGCCTGAACTTTACTGAACTATAGTTTCCTTACCTAGGTATTTCACTCAGCACGTCATCGTTTGTATAGTCACACGCTTGTATGTGTCAATCTTTTCAGTGGTTCCATGAATTAGGGCTTATTAAAGTGAGGGGTGTACTCATAGGATAGTTTTTTTTTTTTTTTTTTTTTTTTTTGGCCGGGTGTGGGATTAAATCACCCCTTCCCTCAAAACGCGAATTCCTAAAATTATTTTCAACACCAAAAAGAAAGATTTAAAATAAAACGGCGGGCAAAGTTGTTCTCTCCCCCCCCCCCCTTTTTTTTTGCCTTTTTTTTTTTATCAACGAACAAGGCGGGACACTGCCTACCGCTACATACACCATACACCAACCAACATGATAAAATTCTCGTATCGCCGTGCTTGCTTTTCGAAAGTGTTTATTAATTTTAAAAATCAGATTAGTGTTGCGCTCCAGACTATGTCCATTCATTGCAAACACCTTAAATTCGTGTTAAATTTTTTTTTAATCCACACACTACATAATTTAAGAAATTTGCATTCATTACAAAAAAATATCACCAAAAATCAACGAATAGCTCGTGGTTTCAAAAACGACAAAGGCTACTTAATAAAGTTTATTAAATCACAAAAAAATCTCCCTAATTTTACTTTCGAAATAATATTTAAGTGATGAATGGTTTTTCACGCACAGTCACATATTTATCAAACTCTTCCGGACCGCGACGAAAAATCACGTCTTAATAATAGATTGTTTTCTAAAACTGGGAATAATATGATGAACAAATTAAAAATTTTACTCGTATACATAAAAAAAAATTAAATTGCAATAAATAAACTACAAACAAATTTTCAAACTATTTCTTGAAGAAAAAGTGCAAGCCAAACTTACTTCCCAAATCCGTAAAGAATAAATTAATGCCGGCAAGAAATGTGCGCAACAACTTTGTATTCTAGGTCTCAGATCGTGTTTAGTTACACAATATACTTTAAGGACACGGCATATTACTATTTTCTGACACTTATTACATATTTATCATTTGATTTTTCAGCATATATATTTTTTTAAAAATGACTTTAATAATGCACAGTATGATTAATATTTGAACATAAACGAACTGGGACCCCGTTCAGATCTTTTTTAGAGAATGTTTATGTGCGCTATTGATTGTTTAGATGTTGAAAAAGCAAACTAAAGGTGGATTCAGACTCATGCTTATTTAGTCAAATTGAAGTCCACCGGAGTTCACACATGATCGAAGGAGTTCGGGTGGTATGGAATAACTCAATGTGCACTGACTGTTGTTCTCAAGGTGTCAGTGAATGTAAAGCTGGAATTAATTTTTATCTTAAGTACATTATTTTGTGCGGTATTTAGACTGTCAAAGAAGGTTCAAAAGATGTCTGCATTGATGTTTGATGAGAACTACTTTTTTGTTTAAAAAAAAATCTCCAGCGACACCCCTCAAATATACCATGCTATTGTTGGATTTTCTATACAATTTATCAAAACCTCTTTTGTTTCGTCACGGTCACTAGCTGGTCTTGTATCATATGAAAAATTTTATGTTTCGTGTATTTATTTACGGCATTCATCTCAGTGTCAAAACGTTAGTATTGCTATCTGGAGAGATAAATTCTCAAGATTTTTTTAATGTGTCCGGCATAATTGACAAATTTTAAATAGTCAATTTGAAAACATATCCCAGTATTCATTGTGCAGGAATTACATCTCTTTGCAGACAGTTTTTCGTACAATTAGTGGTGAAACGTACGCTTATCCAATTGCCTCTAATTGTTTTGACATAATATAACAACAAATTTGTTTGTGCTCCTGAAGATGTATCACTTACCTAGTGCAGGCCAAGTGTCCCTCACAGCTGTGTCTCGTTCTGAAACAATACACAGACGACACAAATCACCTGACCTCACCAACCCTCCTAGAGTGACAGTAAGCAGTTCGTAGTGAGGATACTAACCGAAAGAGGAGTCATGCCACCGCCAGAAAACCTCGCAGGAGCGCAAAGAGTCTTCTTAGCAGTGTCAGAAAATAATTGCTGGTCCATAGGACAATTATTGAGACGAAATCATACAATGCCATAGCTTCATAGATAACGGGTTAAATTAAAATTGAAAGAGCTATTTAACTCGTAAGTGAGCGGCAACCCTCCTCATAATCACCCGATCATGATAACCACTACGTTGAGTTTTAAGCAACCAGGAATGATCGCTGGACTTGGAGGTGAAACTTTGTGGTCCAGTTGAATTCATAATGTATCCAAGTCATCCGAGTACAGTCTAGAGACAAACAATTAAGTCAAGGCTCGAGGTACATTTCAAAAAAATATGTTTGCACATGTAGTTGCTACCCAGAAGAGATCCGTACTCAAGCAAAGAGCAGCCACAAAATTCTTGTGACAGCTGGACAATTTAACGGCCAAGTTCTAGCCGGAGACGAGTTCATTCGACGTTAATTGAACTAATGGAATTTTAGCAATCCAGACAACTAGTCTTTACGTATCGAGGCATGGAAATATGGTGACTCACGATTAAATGAACTTCGATTTTACAAATATTTAGAAAAAGACAATTACTCAATAATTTAAAATACTTCTTTGTTGTATTTATACCCGAAATAGTTGTGGATATTGGTTATAAATAACAGCCAATAGGGGTAAATAAAGTTTTATCGTATGAAAATATCTATTTAATCTGTGCTGTGTAAGAACGATGACACACCGTGTGATTTAACCGGAGTGGTTACTCATTTCTATTTGAAGATTTTTACTGGATCAATGGTTCACGTGTTCGATTCTGATAAATTTACTTGGTGTATTCTAGAGATACCTGCATGGTACCCTGTAAGAAAAGCGATCGGAAGAATATTTAGCCAAAAAAAGATTCCGAAATTTCAGCCGCAGCAGCAGAAAAACAGCGTGAAACCGCCTTATACTGTTACTGCTTCAATGCCGTGGCGAAGAACAATGTTCAATGTGTTAATATGCCGTTGTTGATGGGGAAGGGGGGAAGGGCGTATCTTTACATTGTGTTTCCTTAGCCACTGTGTTGCTGCTTTAAAGAGTGTCCAGCACACTGATACTGATCGTGATGGATGGACGGTGTCTCGTGCTGCCTCCGACAGCAGATAATGCACTCACTCAAGCTTGCTGTGGACGGCGTTGCGTGGCCGTCTCATGCGCTGTGTGCATCTCAAAACTGGTATTCCCCGCGCGCGGTATTACAGGGCTTTCTTCTGCCAACACACTTTATTTAGCAAAAACAAAAAAAAAACTACATATGACATCCAACTCTTCCCACCCTGGACGGGAGATCGTTCTGAGCCACTGGCTGATGCCGCACTGAGTCCTACAGACAAATACATGAACAAAAATTACTAAACACCAAAAACAACAGGAAAAAGGCTAATCACAATTCCTTATAAAACTACGGAATTTATATTATTTTAATAATTCACTCACATAATATTACCTTAAAAACTTAACTGAAAAAATAAACTATCAGGCCTTTTCCTTTAAGACCATTTCCTCGCAACATAATCTGGAGATGCGATATTTCTGTACAGACTTAAAGCATAGTCTGTTATACGACACTCTGACACAATAACCTCTACTCAACTGGCAGGAGCCACATTTCTCAGTGACATGAAGAGTGAGCCACTTTCTGCGGCATATCTCTTCATAGAATCACCTGTCTTTATACTACTACTTTACACTTGGCTCATATCCTTATGAATTATATTAATATTTGTGTAACTAAGGTGTTTTGAATCTTGCAGTATAGACCCGGTCATCATTTTTCTATTACCACAGAATTTTGCTTATAATATTGTTTTCCTTACTCTAAGTATGGTAACACTAGCATTTGTAGAATTGTTATTAGATTCTGGTGTATTTCCTTTCATTGTATTTTTCTTCGTTTGGCATTAATATGCATATGATTACGCAATTGACTTAAATGTAATTTTACTTTTTATTCTTTTTATTTCGGTTTAACTTATATTGACATTGACAATATGTAATATGGCTCAATAGTTTCATTATGCGTGGCGATGCACCTAGTGTTTTATTGTATTCAAACCTGAACCATTAAATCATTGTAATGAATTAAAACCAGCGTTGCAGATTATTGTCATACTTATTACGATGGGTCATGGTCTTTTAATATTTTATGCTAGCGTGGAATGTCTCAGTTAAAAAATCTACTAACATCGAAACTCTTATTTCAAACATTTCAATAACGTTCCTTAACACTAAGTTTTCATATGGTGGTTGACTACCGTAATTTATTGGATATAAGCTATTTGTTAGTGTATGATATGATGTGGCGATTTTGCTTGCTATTTTTTCCCAATACCCATATGTAACACCCCGCACATCGAGATAAGGTTTGCATAGACGGAAAATTTTATAAAAGAGTAAGTCCCAAATATTTATTTATTTTTCAAACATGTTGTTTAGGTTTACGATAAAAATACGAATAACACTATTCAGTATCAATTCAGTAGCTGACGCTTATTTATAAAATCATCAGAGGTATGATGCTTCACAAAATATACATATTTTATATGTTTTGTGCATTTTTAAACGATATTTTATTTGGACTTTATTTTATCACCAAATAACACGGTGTGATGGAATGCCCAAAATTGATATTTTCCTCCTGTAAACTTTGCATTTTGTTAAATTGACTTTGATATTAATTTAAATATTTATTTTTAATACTTCATTCTGGTTTTTGGTAACGTTTGTCAAACAACACTCTTCATTACGAATGTTGTCAGCGTACAGAATATCGATGTAACTTCTCAACAACTAATTCTAAATTCTTGAAAACATGAAAGTACATTCGATGATTCAATTAGAATTTTCTTTTACAAGAAAATATCCATACAGTCGAAGCTATGTGTAGGCCCAGCTTTATTTTTTGACAAAACTTTCTTTAAAATACTGGCCCTGATCATATATTTTCTTTGACACTATTTACTTCTTAGATAAATGAGAGAGTATGTCACAATCGACGACTTTCAGCATTCTTAATATACGCATATATTTTACAAATATAATCTGATATTTTCAATATCACATTTTACCCAAATGATCATTAAATTTTCTAAAGTTGGTCAGGATGTGTATTATTTTTCTTCCTTATAATAAATTCCGGATATGGATTCTATATGTGCATTAGTCCCTATGCTTGCCGTTAAAAGTCACTGTATCTCCCGTTTCTTGCAGTTGACGTAGCAACATAACTAAACTTGTGATGAGCGTAAAAACTTACTATAAGGATACCGATGATCCACCTCAAGTTTTAGACTGTCTCTTTAAGACAGAACAATTAAGGTACTATTGTGAGGAAGATGAATTTAAAAGGATTTCATCGACTGGCCAAGCCCAAAGACACTTAATCAACACTGACATACAGTATTGATGGAGGTTTTATGGAGACCAAATACAGATATAGCTAAACCACACTAACATACAGTGTTGCCAGGTGATGTGTACAGGACAAGCACAAAGAGAGTTGATTCACGCTTACATACAGTGTTGGCAAATGACGTTTAGTAGGCCAAGATCAGACAGTTGATACATACTGACAAACAATGTTGGTGGGTGATGTGTAGAGGCTTAGCACAGACAGTTTATCCACGCTGACATACAGTGTTTGAGGGTGATGTGTAAAGATTAAGCACAGAGAGTAAATCCACGCTAAATACATTGTTTTTCAGATGATGTGAAGAGGCTAAGCACAGACAGTTGATCCACGCTGACATACAGTGTTGGCAGGTGATGTGGAGAAGCCAAGCACAGACACTGATCCACGCTAACAGTTTTGGGGGGTGATGTGTAGATGCCAAGCACAGACAGTTTATACAGGCTTACATACAGTTTTGGTGGTGATTATAGGTCAAGCACAAAGACAGCTGATCCATGCTGGCATACATTGTTGGTAGGTGATGTGTAGATGCCAAGCCCAGAAAGACATGCCATTCTAACATACCATTTTGGCGAGTGATGTGTACAGCTCTAACACCGACAGTTGATCCACGCTAACGCGGTTTTTGGGGGGTGATGTGTAGATGTCAAGCACCGACAGTTGATTCACACAGACATACAGTTTTAGTGGTTGATGTGTCGAAGCCAAGCACAGACACTGATCCACGCTAACATACAGTTTTTGTGGATGATGTGTAGAGGTCAAGCACAAAGACAGATGATCCACGCTGGCATTTAGTGTTGGGTGATGTGTAGAGGCCATGCACATAGACAGTTTATCCACGCTAACGTACAATGTTAGCGGGTGATGTGTAGACTGCAGAGGGTCGCTTATTGATTGGCTTACCAGCTACTGGAACATGATTTCGCATATGATTGCGCTATTGTGATTGGTGGTTGTAAGTCCGTGCGTTTCAGCCACCGCCACTGCTTGCATGCTGCGTTAAAAACGAACGGAAAAGGCGTTTATGACGAGTGACTCCAAGTGGTTTAATTTCGTTGCTAGAGGCAGATAGATATCGGTAGTATGCAATGTGCCTGCCTCAAGAAGTTTAAATGTGAGTGTCGTTCGTATGGAGTTAAGATCTGGGCTAGATTACACCAGAGAACTGCTCTTATTATTGGCGCTATCAAAGTTTTCACATCCTGGTTTGAATGGTTTCAGCCTTGCGAGCAGCTTCCTTCCTGTTCTCGAAACGGCATTTTAAATTTTTACTCATGAATTCTCAGACATCAACAACGTTTTTACAGCCTGGCGCCAGTCAGATGCGTCCATAAACAGGTTTGCCCCATTTCCTTAAAGCTTAAGTGCTCCTTTTCCAATTGTTATTGAGACCTTTATTGAGACCTCTTTCTTCCTTCAGGCAGGTTATGTTTTTTGCTCATCTCTTCTATCCTTGCCTATGCTTGCCTAGCCGGCGATATCCCTAAAGCGTGCCTTCTTTCCAATTTTTATCTTTAGGTGATCTATTGCTCACTGATTCTGAGAACACACTGATAATCTATCTCATAGGGAAATCTCACAATCCTATAAATAAATAATGAAAAGAGCAGCTAAGAATTTATGAATTTAAACAATTGCGTGGCATAAGTACAGTTCAAGTAGCATCTTTTATATATATATAATATAAAAAAATTATATGAATTAAATTAATTTTTCAGTTGCTACAAATTATTATTTTTTAAATGTGATGGGTTTTGTAAAAAAAAGTCACAATATTATGTATGCCTCAATAAGTCAATAATATTAAAAGTGACTGTAAAATTAAGTTTTTAACAAATATTTGAAAATCAAATAAAAACATCTTTCCAATACCCTTAAGATGCTATGTAAACCTTAGTATCTTCCCGGAAGATTACCATTGTGCTACATTTAATGCTCTTTACAATAACTACATTATTTCCATTTTGGTCAATCAATTTGATGGATAAATGCGAATTATATTATTCAATATTAAGTAGTTAAAACTGTGTTATACCATTCATTTTTCTTTTTAAATTTCTCTGGCTTTATATTGAACGGTTAACGTTCATTTTTGAGCCAGAACAAATTATCTCAAATATTACTGAACACATACACATATATTTATGCTATTCATTATTTGAATTGAATTTTTACTTGTTTATATGGCTTTCCTGATAATTGGGTTGTAGTTAGTAAAAATTACCGTTTTTTAGGTTTGGATTTCATGTCCTGTTTCATTGTAGTGCTGTGCTGTATGTGCTCTAATTCTGTTGTTGCTTGGAGACTGCTATATGTTATTTTATATGGTTACAGATTCTTCTGGCAACCTATCCTGCATAGGTCTTGTTTGAAAGAACACTACACTTATAAACCACTAGAGAGTTCTTTGCGGGTTCTTTGTCTCTTAGTTACTTACATAGGCCAATTATTTCTGAATTACCTATATTTGTGGTAGTGCTGCGAAACGTGTATTATTGACTTCGGGTAATTTCAACACTTTTATGGAATTTTTGTAACCTGAAAGCCTATGGCTTTAACTTCCGTGACAGGTTTCCTTTAAAATAACTGACAAAAAATTTAACTAAACTATACCTTAATTGTTTTAATTTCCTTTAAAATTATTATATCATAGTATCCATGCACTATGATTTCACCATAACATCTATAATATTAAACATAATTCAAAATTAAAATAATTATATATTTTTATATTTCCATCTAACTGTTGTAACATTTGATTTTTTAACGTCATCAAAACACTTATCTATTTGCAAATTATATTCAAAAATGTCTGAGAAAAGTAACAGTTTCATACATGCCACATCAATCGCAACTTTTTAAAGTTATGTTAAATATTTGTTTCAAATGGCATCTAACTAAAAAGGGTGTTTTATAAAGAACTGAAAAATAAATAAAAGTTTGATACTCCATAGTTTAAGCAAAATTAATATCATAAGTTTGCTATATAATTTTTTACTGACACTTCTTAGTTTGAATCATTTGAAAGCTAACATCATGCGCCCGTGTTTAAGTCCCCATGCTGACCCGCAGACACATCACATTCTCCACTCACTCTGCATGTTCACTCTGCTGACACACACATATCCTTCTCCACAATGCCAAGCATTGTTTCCGTCAGCAAGTATGTGTACATACAGATACAGCTTGTGCTGTGTAGTTTCATTCGCGCTATTATTCGCCTTCATCCAATCTCCCTACTCGTAGGCAACATCACATAATGCGAAGAAAAGCAAAGAGCTACAGGACTAACTTTAAAGACCAGCAGCCATTCAGAAAAAAAATAGGCTTATTAATATAGTAGTGGACGAAGGTAGTGCAGAGTTCAACATTAACTCATATTATTTTTCATCTAAGAGAGCACAGCCTGCAACAGCGTCGGATATTTGATGGCTATTTTCAAAAATAAATCCCTGAGTAGTTGTGGGTTTTTTTTTCGTTCTGTTAGTCCATTTTTCTTTGTTTTTCTTTGTTTGTTGACCATATTCCTGTTCTGGAATATTATGTGGTGTTTATATCCTGTGACAACAGCAATTTTTTGTCTTTTGTGTTTTTTGTAGTTTTCTTCTACAGACATACATGTGCTTAGCAATGGCGTATGTCCAAATGCTTACATCAAGTCATGCACTCCCATTGCACAAATCTTTCAAAGATAATATATACTACAGTAGTTATACTTCTTACTCACTGTACGTCTGATAATAAAATATACCCTAGAAACTTCATCAATGCACAATGGCCTGAAAATTTGGAACCCGTGGCCTTCAATGGCCGTAATCAGCCTGCTATAGGCCCAAACTATAAAAATTAAACTTCTAAAACTACTGCAAATCAATGGAACTTCAATTGAAAATGCTACAAGCAAATATAACTGGAGTAGTTACATAAATGTTTTTATTAAAATTTCACTGGTTCGCAGTAATTTACACAGGTTCATGTTTAGAGTGTACTGCCAGCCATATGCGACAACACAGATTATCCTATTTGACCATCTGTTCTTTCGAAGATTGCGTGTAAGATGCAGCTACGATATGGCAAATTAAGTGATTGGCAGAGGTTGATGCTTCCAATAAAGAATGAAATGTTTCGCATTGTAGACCATTAAAAATGTTCTTAATGGTAGCGAGGAAGAGGTTTGCATTTATATAATTTTTAAAACACTATAAATGTGCAAATACATGGTGCTCACCATAAAGCTGACTAACGTTCACGTTCTCTTAATCCTTCTTTCTCCTTACAACTTTGCACACATAAACGTACAATCCACAAACGCTGTCCCCTTCAGGTCCTCTTCTAGCTTTATGTACCACTTCTGCTATCGTTAAAGTCTCTTAACAGCTCCATTAAAGCGCTTTACACCGGCCTCCAACCAATCTTGCTGAATACTCGCGCGCCTGTTTTTAATTCACCTCGGTCAAATATTCGCCTTCACTGACTCCCATCTAGCTAATAAGTGTACGGCATTCTAGTCCATATATATGCATTTACATGTATGATTATTCACAAATATGCACGCTCACGTAATGCGCACGCAAGTAGGCCTATACAAGTTAATAATTGTACCTTGACGAAATGTTTTCTCATGTACTGTTGAAACTGATTTGTTCACCCGGGATGCTCCCAGTTATATTAATAATAATTCATTATACTTAGTTTTTTTTCACCGTGAATGTGTCTAGCGTGTCTTGCCTGAGATTTGCGCCATGTTCTTCCATGGCATCGATGATGATGAACATCGAATGAAGTCTTAGTTAATAAAACTTTTCTTTTTTGCATAAACTAATTACAATCTAGTAAATGAAATCAATAACAAAATGTCATTTAATTTAATAGAAAACTACGCAATAGTGATAACAAATAGTCTGTTGAAAAACAACTTTGTAGAAGTAGAGTTAAATCCAAAACATAACAGTTGGTTATTTAAAGGGAAGAAGTATCCAAACTGAAATGTTTGAGAAACATTACACAATGAATTACCCCGCCATTAGACACTAGAATCATTTCCATCGACCACATGCCAACGCACTGAGCCACAACACTTTCTAAATGGCTCTGAACACCCACATAGGCGATTGCGAGTTCAGAAAATTGAGACAGGAGCTTTGGTTTGTTATGTTCTGTGATATGTCAGAAGTGTTGTAAACCAAAACTCCTGAAAACATCTATATGTTTAACTCGACTTCTGTAGATAAGGGGACAAATAAAGTTTTAAGCGAAAATTTTGAAACCAGGATTAATTCCATCTCAAAGAATCTTATTACGTTAACCGATAATGCCGTCTATTATTTTTCTTTTAAGACTTAACTTCTTATCTCATTTTTCTCTTGTAGCTGTTATTTTATAAATCTTGATAAACTAAGATATAGTTAATGTAATTTTTTTATACTGTCCAAAGTTTAACTGTTGTATTAAGATAAAAACTTAGATCTCAATTCACTGTCATGATTTCACATTACATTTCTGTTACGGAAATACTGAGAAAGGCAATAATTTTGTTTTTATGGCTTGAAAGTGGTTGTCCCTCTGTAAATATTTGCGTCTATTTTCATACCATTATTTACGTTCGTATGGATTTGAAGTTATTCCGATTAATAGTTTCTGAGGTTTTATAAATGTCAGTAGATGTCAGTAGACTTAGATGAATCATAGGTAGCTTTGGAACTTATGTTTATATTTTTCATCTTTATTTTATAAGGTATTATTATTATGGCTTAACTTTAATTATAGGGCACTATTCTCTATAAAAAGCCAAATAAGTTTGGACAGTTGCAAACAAACAAATAGGTTCAAATTTAGTTTTACGTGGTTTTTTTTTTTGTTTCAAATGTCAAGTATGCACTCCTACGACGTACCAGAGAATGCATAATTTGTCTAGCATTCTAAATAAGACCAAAATACAAATAATTACATTTCTGTGATGTATAAGTACTGGAGATATCATTTAAAAACTTTTTTAAATTTTAATTTTAAGAATTTTTAAAGAAATATTTCGTAATGGAAAAATAGAGTTAAATCCAAAACAAAATATTTTCTTACTTTAAGATTCATTCTGAATTATTTTATAAACCAACTAAATTTTTTCCAGAAAATAACACGATAAATAATCACTCCACTAGACACTTGAATTAATTCCATTTAACCACAGGACAAAATGCCTGCTTATCAAATAAATAGTGGTTTACGTTCAACAGTGTGTATAACCATCTTATAACGTGTCTTAAACAGGTACCTAAATTAAAAAATAATTAAACTATTTTCAAATGTAGTTAAAAATTTTACTTGCTTTACCATTACAATTATTCCAATTGTGAATTTAATAATACTTATTATTCTACCTAAGTGCATTTATAATAAAAAATACATAACATTATATATGGCTTCTATCATGAAACGGAAAAAAATAAAAGTCCTTACATAATCATATATTAAAATTTCTTTTAAGGAAAATTTATGCCAAAATACAAGAAAAGTGTTTCGTCGAGACTACGTAACAAAACTTAAATTAAAAATTTAACATACTCCAAACTTGGCAATATTCACTTGAAGCTACTATTAGTAATTCAAATACATTAAACACTATTATAGTATTTTACCATTGTTTTGTTTTTATAGTATGTACCGTACTACAACATCCATAACATACGACATAAGCTTAAGGTTACCAAGATTTTGCAATATCATTGAAGTAATAGGATACCAAATTTCGAATCGATCATACTTGTGGAAGTTGCCTACACATCCCCTCAGCAACTAGAAAAGAGCTGATGATCTTCAAATGTTTGAACAGATTTTCTTGATTCATAGCTAAGAACACTCTCGGTCAAGTCACCTTTCAAATAAAAACATTAATAAATCAAATCGGTTCGTTCATTTGGGACAGACAGATAGACAGATACACACGTTCAACTTATAACACCCCTCTGTTTGCGTTGGGGGTTAATTAATTAGCGGATAAGATATAAGATACTGAGCTTGAACTTCTTCAAATAGAATATATTAGAGTCACTGTATGTAAGCAATGAGATTTTTAAACAATTGTGTAAAACTGGAAAATATAAATATTTTGGGTATGTATTACTAATTAAATATTCATAGTTTAAATGCAAAATACTTATATTTTATTAATAATAAAATTACTATATGCAGTCTATTTTATCGGTTTCAAATATGCAAAAGTAATTAGTATAATCATTATATTTCTAGAAGTAACTCATGAAAATTCTAATAAATAGTATGACTCAACATGTAATTAACGCAGTTAATATTTCGCTCCAAATCGATACTCCAACAAAAACATCACCACCAGCCCCAGGAGTGGGCTCGCCCTCTAGCCCCAGGATCAGTCATACCTACTTGTCAGATGCATGCGTTCACCCTCTGGCACGAGTTGTCCCGCTTTGGCCTCAAGAGTTTTAGAGTGCTTTGTACGTAAGAGTGGCCCCAGGAGTTGTCTGGCCTACCTGCTCGAGGTGTCGCTCGCCCTCTGGCCCGAGGAGTTGGCTTGCTCTCTGGCCCCAGCAGTTGACTCGCCCTCTGTACCCAGGAATTGTCTCGCTTGATGTCCACAGGAATTATCTCTCACATTGGCCCCAGGAGTTTTCTCGCCCACTAGCACCAGGAGTTGTCCCGCCATATAGCCTCAGATTGTGTCTCGGCCTCTGTACCTAGGAGTGGACTCACCCTCAGGCTCCCGGAGTATGCTCGCCTTCTGCACCCAGGATTATTTACCCCCTCTGACCCCGGAGTTGTCTCGACAGCTGGCCCCAAGATATGTCTCAACACCTGCCCTAGGAATTGTCTCGCCACTGGCCCCAGGAGTGGTCTCGCCTCTGGCCACAGAAGTAGGCTCACTCCTTGACCCCAGGAACGTGTTCGTCCTCTGGCACTGGAGTTGTATCACCCTCTGTTACCATAAAATGTCTCCCATTCAAGCCCAGGGAGTGAACTCACTCTCTGGACCCGCAATCTGGCCTCAGAGAAAGGTTCGCACACTTTACCTCAGGAGTTGTCTTGCCCTCTGTACCCGGGAGTTAACTGACCCTCTGTACCCAGGAGTTGTTTCACCCTCTGGCCTTATGATATGTTTTGTTCTCTCACACCAAGAGTTATTTAGGCCTTTTTTACCCAGGAGTTGTTTCGCCCTCTGGCCTCAGGAGTTGTCCCGCCCACTTACCGAGGAGTTGTCTCGCCCTCTGTACTCAAGAATTGTCTCGCCTTCTGGTCTCAGGAGATATCTTGCCCTATGGCCCCAGGAATGGTCTTGCATTTCTACCCAGGAGTTGTCCTTCCCTCTGAACTCAGGTGTTTTCTCGCCCTATGTACCTAGGAGTTGTCTTGCCCTTTACCTTATTATTTGCTTCACCCTCTGGCCCCAGGAGTTGTCACGCCCACTGGCTCCAGCTATTGACTCTTCTACTGGCGTAGGAGTGGGCTCCTCGGGCCCCAGAAATGGGCTCACTCTCTGGCGCCAGGAGTAGACTTGTCATCGGTCCCCAGACGTGGGCTCACTTTCTGTCATCAGGAGTAGGTTCATCCACTGGCCCCAGGAGTGTTCTCGCTCTATATGCGTACGAGTGGGATTGCACTTACGCCCCAGGTGTTGGCTCACTTACTGGCTCCAGGAGCTTCCTCGCCCACTGGCCCACGACTAGTCTATTTGTCTGGTCCCAGGATATGTCTTGCTCTTTTGGTCGCCTTCTGGACCAAAGAGCAGACTCGATGTGTTGCCCCAGGACTTGTCTCGCCATATGGCCACAATAGTTGTGATGTCATTTGTGTTTAGCAATTGGTTCTATCTCTGGCCCCAAATCCTAACAATCTCTGGTCTTAGTATTTGTGTCGCCTTCTGGCCACCGGAGTTCTCTTGCCCTCTGTACCCAGGAGTGGGCACGCTTTCTGGCCCCACAATTTGTCTCGCCTTCTGGCTCCAGGAGGTGTCACTGTTTGGCCGAGGAGTTGTCATGCCCTATGGCGTTAGGTTTTGCCTCTCACTCTGGATGTAGAGTGGCGTCGCCTGCCAAGTACCTCCTCACCTAGAAGACAATCTGTGATAAGTCAGGAACAAGTGGAATGCAGACTATCTTTTCGTTCTTATGATGACAGCATATCGCAGCTGCCGTAAGTTCGCGACTGTCCTATTGCATGAAGCCTGCTGTGTGTAAGTCAGTCCTGTCCCTGCTACGGACAGCTGCCCACACCTGTATCCTGATGTCTCAACTAGTTATTTTCTCACATCGCTACTTACTTAACAAAGTCATGGAAAATATTACGTTTGTGCTCAAGGTAAACATGTAAGTATCGTCTACAAATATTAAATTACATTAGATTACTATCAGTTGGAGTGCATATACTGCTTTGTTGAGTTCATCTGAACTAAAACCAAACATGTATGATCTCTATTAAATTAAATTTTTTGTTATAATAAAAACTAATACTAAAAATAGACTATGATTTAATAGTTACTATGTATTCTGCATTCGGATTTTTTGAAATGTAAGTATTGCACCTACGAAATTTAATGGCGCCAGGATTCCCATGCATAAGAATATATGGTTTTCTTTTTTTTTATTTTAAGAGAGCTGGGAACTTACAGGTTTTTCATTCCATTCCTTCCGTGTCACCTCCCTCCTTTAATTCAGTTTGTCACCGACACGTAATACATTCATTCCCTTGAATCTTTCATGGGCGCTTTTCTGGCGCGCTATTGCTGTCACTACGGCGCCGGCGCCAGAGTAAATCTGGGCGGGGGGAGGCTGGTGTCCACGTGCGGTCGTCCGTCGTCAAATGATAGCAACATTAAATAAAGTCTTCGTAAATTAAATACAAACAGTGGCCACATGGATACACATTAAAATTATTAACTATGTCAACATTCATATTAAAGTTAATTTCATCGTATATTTCACACAAAATTATTTAGGCCTATTCTACGTTCTATCAATCACGTTTTACAACAGCGAACAGAAAATGCAGCGTTTGGTCACATTTATAGACGTCTGAGGATAGTTTGTTTTACCAGCTCACTTAAAAATAAAACTAAGTGTGTAATATACGTGCAGTGTAAGAATAGTTTAGAAATTTTCCTAAAGATATAATGAAAGCTATAAATACACCTATATAATTGTATGGGAAATAGAACATATAACTGTGTCTTTGTTCCCGTAACAAATTTATAAGGGATATCAGGGATTCGTGGTAAATTTCCCATGCAATTGTATAGGTTTATAAATTCAATTATGTGCTTAAGAACATTAATAAAACAGTTCTGAGTGTTTGTGTAAGTTTTAAATATAGTCATAAAATATTTTGGATCAACATATAACCTATTGAACGACACGACTATTTAAGAATCAGTATTTCCGGGTAAGTCTGCAGCCCGAATGGGATTTACTTAAAAGTAATTCAGTATTTACCAAAAGTTGTAATATTTGATAAAAAATATCTAAAATGTCTAAATATAGAAACTATATTGCTGCAATATAATATATATAAATTATATGTAAGTGGTCTGTTATCAGTTACTACAAAAATACCATTTCATGTTTTGACTACGAGGGAAAAAAATTTAACACGAATTAGTATATTTTTTAATGAACTTTCGACTTAACATATAATCACGAAAACAAAAGATAAACATAAAATTAAATGTGCAGTAACTCTGATGGGTAAACCATAGCCATACAGTGCTCATAGAAAGTATATTTTCTTATAGTTTATTCATTGTATTAATAAAATCAGCGCTAATAAAAATATCTTCTGTGCCACAAAATATATACCTTGTTGCCTGATCCACATGATCCATTTATAGCCTCACAGAAACTGGGAGGCTGCCCACCAGGATTTGAATTCACAACACTTCGCGAAGGCCGGTGGTCATAAACCTGACCACGGTAGTGAGGTCTCTTTGCTCGGGACTACACAGATCCCTCCACTAACTTGCTCACCGCTGAGACAACAGCTGAACGCAGTGTGCTAATATCGTGCAATAAAAGTGCTATCCACTGATTTATATTCAAAGAAAACTGTTAGACATTAATAAAGAATATTACGTGAAATAATAAAAATTATTTAACTACAGTTTGTTTATTAAAATCTTCTCACACTTTCTAGTATATATAAGTGAGAATTACTACCAATCGTAGAACATAAAATTGTAAAAACCGTAATTAATATCTTTGTTATGCATCGCCTTGGCCGAAAACACTTATTGGCTATATGTCACATATGTGAACCGAACTCAGATTAGTACCAGATATTTGGTAGCCAGTGCCTCGGTCCTCTGAATTACAGTATAGTAGTCAGTCATAAATCACTTGCATTAGAGCTCAGTTCGGTCTGTAGTGACAATAACGCACAACAGTGTCCACTGTAGTTTTACTTCAGTGTATCTAACATTGAGCTCCTCGCAAGAGATGGTTAATATCTGCTCCATCTCCCTATATCTCCTCCACCTTCTCCACCAGCCTCCCCCTGATTCACCTCCAACCCCCTGTTCCACCACCATCCCCCTGCTCTAAATCCCTCCACCTTGTCCACATGCTCCTCCTGCTCCATTACCCTCCACCTCGTCCACCTGCCCCACCTCCTCCACCACACTCACCCTGCTTCACCTCCATCCCCCCGGCTCTAACTCCCTCCACCTTGTCCACATGCTCCTCCTGCTCCATTACCCTCCACCTCGTCCAACTGCCCCACCTCCTCCACCATCTCCACCTCCTCCACCAACCTCCCCCTGCTTCACCTCCAACCCCCTGCTCCACTACCATCCCCCCGGCTCTAACTCCCTCCACCTTGTCCACATGCTCCTCCTGCTCCACCACCCTCCACCTCCTCCACCACCATCCCCCTGCTCCACCTCCCTCCACCTTGTCTACATGCTCCTCCTGCTCCATTACCCTCCACCTCCTCCACCACCATCCCCCTGCTCCACCTCCCTCCACCTTGTCTACATGCTCCTCCTGCTCCATTACCCTCCACCTCCTCCACCACCATCCCCCTGCTCCACCTCCCTCCACCTTGTCCACATGCTCCTCCTGCTCCATTACCCTCCACCTCGTCCACCTGCCCCACCTCCTCCACCATCTCCACCTCCTCCACCAACCTCCCCCTGCTTCACCTCCAACCCCCTGCTCCACCACCATCCCCCCGGCTCTAACTCCCTCCACCTTTTCCACATGCTCCTCCTGCTCCATTACCCTCCACCTCGTCCACCTGCCCCACCTCCTCCACCACACTCACCCTGCTTCACCTCCATCCCCCCGGCTCTAAATCCCTCCACCTTGTCCACATGCTCCTCCTGCTCCATTACCCTCCACCTTGTCCACATGCTCCTCCTGCTCCATTACCCTCCACCTCGTCCAACTGCCCCACCTCCTCCACCATCTCCACCTCCTCCACCAACCTCCCCCTGCTTCACCTCCAACCCCCTGCTCCACTACCATCCCCCCGGCTCTAACTCCCTCCACCTTGTCCACATGCTCCTCCTGCTCCACCACCCTCCACCTCCTCCACCACCATCCCCCTGCTCCACCTCTCTCCACCTTGTCTACATGCTCCTCCTGCTCCATTACCCTCCACCTCGTCCACCTGCCCCACCTCCTCCACCACACTCACCCTGCTTCACCTCCATCCCCCCGGCTCTAACTCCCTCCACCTCGTCCACCTGCCCCACCTCCTCCACCAACCTCCCCCTGCTTCGACTCCAACCCCCTGCTCCACTACCATCCCCCCGGCTCTAACTCCCTCCACCTTGTCCACATGCTCCTCCTGCTCCACCACCCTCCACCTCCTCCACCACCATCCCCCTGCTCCACCTCTCTCCACCTTGTCTACATGCTCCTCCTGCTCCATTACCCTCCACCTCGTCCACCTGCCCCACCTCCTCCACCACACTCACCCTGCTTCACCTCCATCCCCCCGGCTCTAACTCCCTCCACCTTGTCCACATGCTCCTCCTGCTCCATTACCCTCCACCTCGTCCAACTGCCCCACCTCCTCCACCATCTCCACCTCCTCCACCATCTCCACCTCCTCCACCAACCTCCCCCTGCTTCACCTCCAACCCCCTGCTCCACTACCATCCCCTCGGCTATAACTCCCTCCACCTTGTCCACATGCTCCTCCTGCTCCACCACCCTCCACCTCCTCCACCACCATCCCCCTGCTCCACCTCTCTCCACCTTGTCTACATGCTCCTCCTGCTCCATTACCCTCCACCTCGTCCACCTGCCCCACCTCCTCCACCACACTCACCCTGCTTCACCTCCATCCCCCCGGCTCTAACTCCCTCCACCTTGTCCACATGCTCCTCCTGCTCCATTACCCTCCACCTCGTCCAACTGCCCCACCTCCTCCACCATCTCCACCTCCTCCACCATCTCCACCTCCTCCACCAACCTCCCCCTGCTTCACCTCCAACCCCCTGCTCCACTACCATCCCCTCGGCTCTAACTCCCTCCACCTTGTCCACATGCTCCTCCTGCTCCACCACCCTCCACCTCCTCCACCACCATCCCCCTGCTCCACCTCCCTCCACCTTGTCCACATGCTCCTCCTGCTCCACCACCCTCCACCTCCTCCACCACCATCCCCCTGCTCCACCTCCCTCCACCTTGTCTACTTGCTCCTCCTGCTCCATTACCCTCCACCTCGTCCACCTGCCCCACCTCCTCCACCACACTCACCCTGCTTCACCTCCATCCCCCCGGCTCTAACTCCCTCCACCTTGTCCACATGCTCCTCCTGCTCCATTACCCTCCACCTCGTCCAACTGCCCCATCTCCTCCACCATCTCCACCTCCTCCACCAACCTCCCCCTGCTTCACCTCCAACCCCCTGCTCCACTACCATCCCCCCGGCTCTAACTCCCTCCACCTTGTCCACATGCTCCTCCTGCTCCACCACCCTCCACCTCCTCCACCACCATCCCCCTGCTCCACCTCCCTCCACCTAGTCTACATGCTCCTCCTGCTCCATTACCCTCCACCTCCTCCACCACCATCCCCCTGCTCCACCTCCCTCCACCTTGTCTACATGCTCCTCCTGCTCCATTACCCTCCACCTCCTCCACCACCATCCCCCTGCTCCACCTCCCTCCACCTTGTCCACATGCTCCTCCTGCTCCATTACCCTCCACCTCGTCCACCTGCCCCACCTCCTCCACCATCTCCACCTCCTCCACCAACCTCCCCCTGCTTCACCTCCAACCCCCTGCTCCACCACCATCCCCCCGGCTCTAACTCCCTCCACCTTTTCCACATGCTCCTCCTGCTCCATTACCCTCCACCTCGTCCACCTGCCCCACCTCCTCCACCACACTCACCCTGCTTCACCTCCATCCCCCCGGCTCTAAATCCCTCCACCTTGTCCACATGCTCCTCCTGCTCCATTACCCTCCACCTTGTCCACATGCTCCTCCTGCTCCATTACCCTCCACCTCGTCCAACTGCCCCACCTCCTCCACCATCTCCACCTCCTCCACCAACCTCCCCCTGCTTCACCTCCAACCCCCTGCTCCACTACCATCCCCCCGGCTCTAACTCCCTCCACCTTGTCCACATGCTCCTCCTGCTCCACCACCCTCCACCTCCTCCACCACCATCCCCCTGCTCCACCTCTCTCCACCTTGTCTACATGCTCCTCCTGCTCCATTACCCTCCACCTCGTCCACCTGCCCCACCTCCTCCACCACACTCACCCTGCTTCACCTCCATCCCCCCGGCTCTAACTCCCTCCACCTTGTCCACATGCTCCTCCTGCTCCATTACCCTCCACCTCGTCCAACTGCCCCACCTCCTCCACCATCTCCACCTCCTCCACCATCTCCACCTCCTCCACCAACCTCCCCCTGCTTCACCTCCAACCCCCTGCTCCACTACCATCCCCTCGGCTCTAACTCCCTCCACCTTGTCCACATGCTCCTCCTGCTCCACCACCCTCCACCTCCTCCACCACCATCCCCCTGCTCCACCTCCCTCCACCTTGTCCACATGCTCCTCCTGCTCCACCACCCTCCACCTCCTCCACCACCATCCCCCTGCTTCACCTCCCTCCACCTTGTCTACTTGCTCCTCCTGCTCCATTACCCTCCACCTCGTCCACCTGCCCCACCTCCTCCACCACACTCACCCTGCTTCACCTCCATCCCCCCGGCTCTAACTCCCTCCACCTTGTCCACATGCTCCTCCTGCTCCATTACCCTCCACCTCGTCCAACTGCCCCACCTCCTCCACCATCTCCACCTCCTCCACCAACCTCCCCCTGCTTCACCTCCAACCCCCTGCTCCACTACCATCCCCTCGGCTCTAACTCCCTCCACCTTGTCCACATGCTCCTCCTGCTCCACCACCCTCCACCTCCTCCACCACCATCCCCCTGCTCCACCTCCCTCCACCTTGTCCACATGCTCCTCCTGCTCCACCACCCTCCACCTCCTCCACCACCATCCCCCTGCTCCACCTCCCTCCACCTTGTCTACATGCTCCTCCTGCTCCATTACCCTCCACCTCGTCCACCTGCCCCACCTCCTCCACCATCTCCACCTCCTCCACCAACCTCCCCCTGCTTCACCTCCAACCCCCTGCTCCACTACCATCCCCCCGGCTCTAACTCCCTCCACCTTGTCCACGTGCTCCCCCTGCTCCACCACCTTCCACCTCCTCCACCACCGTCCCCCTGCGCCACCTCCCTCCACCCGATCCACCTGATCCACCTGATCCACCTGCCCCACCTCCTCCACCACACTCACCCTGCTTCACCTCCATCCCCCCGGCTCTAACTCCCTCCACCTTGTCCACGTGCTCCCCCTGCTCCACCACCCTCCACCTCCTCCACCACCGTCCCCCTGCTCCACCACCCTCCACCTCCTCCACCACCGTCCCCCTGCTCCACCTCCCTCCACCCGATCCACCTGATCCACCTGATCCACCTGCCCCACTTCCTCCACCACACTCACCCTGCTTCACCTCCATCCCCCCGGCCCTAACTCCCTCCACCTTGTCCACGTGCTCCCCCTGCTCCACCTCCCTCCACCCGATCCACCTGATCCACCTGATCCACCAACTTCGGTAGCCTTAGTGAGGAGACTGGAGTGCAGTGGTCGGCTCACAGGGGCCTCTTGAGTCTTTCCACCGCTTGCTGCCTCCCCCCTCCAATTCGCGGAGTAAATGACCAAGTTTACAGGCTCTCGTCAAGTTTACAGCAACTTAAACATTAACGTTCATTTTACAGTCGGTTCCGCACTCATCGTTCAATTGCGGAATGATGTGTCCCTGTTTTCAGCAGCTGTTAGCATACAAATTTAAACGCGATTACTATTGGCTAATGTATTATGGTTTGCATACTTTTTTCGAACAAAAAGGTTGCCCCTTGTTAAACATAAGATAATTTAAAGTTACCGTTCCTCCACATACAAAATAAATATAGCTCTGTGAGAATTTATTCTTTTAATGGAAAATAAGTTGCATATACAATATATTAATAAAATGCCTCAAAATTCACAGAAAAATGCTTTTTAAACCGACCTTACGTAATAAATATAAGACTATTTGATTTCCCATTATTTATTTTCTGGTGTGAATGTAAACTATTTCCAAAAATTATGCGTAGCGAGTAAAACAGGAACTGATCAATCATCGATAATATTGTTTATTTAATTCACTTTCTCTCTTCCCAATATGTAATATTTGTATTTTAAATTAAACTATTTATTACTTTTGATGTACTTATTAGAACAACTGTAGTTCAAATTATATTTTATTGTGTTTTAAAATTTTCTTTACTTTTCCGCAGAAGAATTTTTAATGTTTTTCACTTGAAACAAAGTTTAAATGAACTGAGCTGTACGAGTTGTCGACAACAAGACTATTAGAGTCGATAAAAATTATACGATATTCGATAATGGCAGTAGCTAAAAGTATCGGGAAACTGTATGACAAAAGTAAAAAAATAAATAAGAAAAATTGGCTAAAATATCGGAACATCGTGTTGTTTACAATTTCCTGCTCACAGCTGAATTGCTTGGAATCGGAAATAGTCTCTATAACGCCCTGGTTAGGCAGAAACGATAAATAAAAAACACAAAAAATATTCAAAATCACCATGAAATTAGTTACATAGTGTTTTCAACTAAACCTACTTGCCCTATAGGACATTTGCCTCTCCAAAATTGCTAATATTACAAAACTAAACTAAAATAGCGTCATTGGCAAAATTCTGATGGTTGCTTACCGAATTGCACACAGCGAACATTATATTGCCTTATCTTTGTGGTCGAGTATTTCAAAATCTAACTTTTCTTCCAAGTGATACGGCCTTGTGCCTGAGACTGACTGAAGCCGTAATGGAAAGCGAAATATTTTGTACGTGAAGAAAGGTGACGTACGTTACTTTACGAGTTGCCAAAGGCTTAACTTATACACCTTAAGTATTTACCGTAATTGTATTCTGCATTTAAAAAATTTACAGGTTGTTCAGCTGGTACCTAAATATCGCTATTCTCTAAATATATGTTTGATTGATTTGTTGAGTAAAATCCTACTAACAAAAAAAAAAAGGAAACTTATTTCAATACGTCAGGCGATAATAATATATTTTTCGTTTTTTTACAGTCCATTTTTAGAAATAAAAATATAAAATTTACAGGCTTAGTTAATTTATGTTTCATTTAATTTCACTAATTTAATAATTTTTTTTCTACAAACTTTATCAAGCTAATTTGAAAACATAACCACAATTCATCCACACAACCTTTGAAATTACACTAAAATCCTTTAAGCACAGTAACAATAATTGCAAGAACCAGTTATTTAACTGTCGTCTGATGTGTCGGGGCTGTTACCAGCTCTAGTTATCTGAGACACGATCGCACATGGAGTTAGACAATAATTTTAAGTGTGGGCCTTAGACATTGATATTTCTTGGAAGTGTTAGGTAATAAAGTCGGGTGAAGTTATAAGTTGTGTTTTATTCACTTCTATAATCCTCGGTTCAGTAAATATTTTTCAATGCTCTTATGAACAGGTATTTATGCATTAATTTTTAATAAAATATTAATTAAAATATTTGAATACATAACTGCAGGAGTTTGGTCGGTGACAATTTGAATGCATTTTTTACAATTAAATCACACAAATAATGTGACAAAACGTTTTCATCGGGTAACTTTGAATATTTACTCTGTAAACAAATATAGCATGTTAAGTTGGCCACTTATTTTAAAATATGGCTCATTTAAGCACGATTTAAAATTGATACAACACTGACAACTTCTTAAAAAATAATATTTGCATTATATGCAAAATAAATTCATTTCTAAATAATTTTCGTTCAGTGCTATATAAAAATATGTGGATACGGAATAATGAATGATGAACACTATTAAAAGATAGAATTCAATAATTAGTCTGTGTAAGACATTAAAATAAGGTCTTTCAACGTGAGTTAAAGTGATACAGATAGTGAAGTTTGAAATGAAATTAATTAATTAATTTAATTAAAGTAAATGCTTAAATTTTTTTCAATGGACCGCAATGTATGCTCTACATTGCCTTAGAAAGAATCGTTTCGCCAGTCGTGTAGACCTGCGAGAGTAAATTTCTTCGACAATTGAAGCTATTCATTTAATCCAATCAGCTATGATTTAAATAAGTAGCCAGCGTTGTGCCATTTTGAAATCTCGTTTAAAAAATTGCTTTTAAAATGACTTGCTAAGTTAGCACAGTAATATTATTTTTAAAGACTGATCTAAAAGCTACCAGATTAAAATTTTTTGCCACACAAGTCGTGCAAAAAATATACCATGTTTTAAAATGTTATTTTAAATTTTTATGAAAATTATGGTTCTTCGAGATTGCGTAGCAAGAATTATAATTGTATAATCTGGAAATTTGTAGTCAAGTTGCTAATAATTCGATGCAGGGTAGGAATTTTAAAACTTATAAAAATATGCTTTAAACTCAAAAACTGCAACAGTTTTTATTTTTTTTTTGTATTCAGAACAATTATTAATTAGCTTATTAACTGTTTTTGGCTTGACGTTTTGTGTTGGGATATCCTGTTTAAAGATAAGTGTCTGAGGGTTTCCTTGTTTTTTTTTAAATACAAAACTATAGATTTGCTCTGAGATTTATAGAATTTTGCACACTTGAAATTCAAAACAAGAGGTAGATCACTGTCTACATGAGATTTAGAAAATCCACCCTATCCCCTTTTCCTATCCCTTAACGCAGAGTGTTGTTATTTCCTGATGAAATGTTGCACACTTGACATTCAAAATAAGAGAAACATTGCTGCCCACATTTCCGGACACACCGGTCGGACAAACGAAGAACACAAGGTACCGTTATGCTTTGTAAAAAAGTATGCATATATATATATATATATATATATATATATATATATATATATATGCATGTATGTGTATGTGTCAGATTGTTTGGAAGTTTTCTACCTAAATAAGATCAACTGTTTTATTTGATCTTGGCATAATTTTGCACATTTGATCTTGGACCAAAATAAGAGGAAAAGTCACCGTTTACCCAAGATTAAAAAATGAAGCCTCCGTACTCTACGTAAGGACCGGGGAACACCTGGTAATTCAGCAAGTTTTAAATATACAAAAATTACCCGCAATAGCAAAATACTGTATAGTAATAATTATGTTTAATTGAGTGATTATTGTAATATAAAACATTTTAAAGATACTTGTAATTATAGCTAACCCAATTAAAAATTAAAAATACAAATGTTAATTTTACAGTTGTATTTAATTAAACTCATTGAAATAAGAAACGGGCTATTATGGTCTTCTCAATCCGTTTCCTTTGTGTACTGTATTCAAAAAATTGGTTTTAAAGGTTTTATAGGCCCTGCAATTTAAATTACAATGATATTCAATGACCATATAATAATTCCTAGAGTTTAGTAACTTTTGTACAGTCAGCAGATGATATTGCTTGTAACGTTGAATGAACATGAGAGGTGTGTTTTACAGAATGACTGCAGTGGAATTCTCAAAAGAAAAAGGTCCCGGAGTGGGAAAAATCCTCTAATCCGGAAGGGCATCACTGGAGGGGATCGGATGACGTGCTTTAATCTTGAAGTGCGACACTGGAGGGGATTGGGTGACATGCTTTAATCAAGGGCAAAACTGGAAGGGATCGGTTGACATTCTCTAATCCAGAAAGCCATCACTGGATGGGATCGGGTTTCAGGCTTTAATCATGAAGGCCGAAACTGGAGGGGATCAGGTGACATGCTCTATCTAGCCTGGAAGGGCGACACTGGAGGGGATCAGGTGATGTGCCTTAGTCAAGAAGGGCAAAGCTGGAGGGAATCGGGCGACATTCTTTAATCAAGAAGGGCGACACTGGAGGGGATTGGGTGACAGTCTTTAGCCTGGAAGGGCAAAACTGGAAGGGATCAGGTGACATGCTTTAATCAAGAAGGGCCAAACTGGAGGGGATCGGGCGATATTCTTCAATCAAGAAGGGCGACACTGGAAGGGATCAGGTGACATGCTTAAATCAAGAAGGGCCAAACTGGAGGGGTTCGGGCGACATTCTTTAATCAAGAAGGGCGACACTGAAGGGGATCAGGCGACATTATTTAATCAAGAAGGGCGACACTGAAGGGGATCGGGTGACCGCTCGTGGCTGTTAGGGCGGCACTGGAAGAGGTTGGGCGGCATGCAGAGGGGACTAACCTGGCTCGGCGAATGCCACGATCTTGGAGGTGCGGCCGAAGAAGTCGTCGTGGCCGGCGGAGGGCTCGGGGGCCTGCGACGCCACGGCAGCTGGCTGCTCGAGGGCCTCCAGCACGGCCTGGGTGGGTGTGCGTGCCGAGACATGCGGCACGTCGGACAGCCCCAGCTTGGTGAGGATCTGGCGCTTGATGGCCTCGATGCGCGCCGGGTCCTCGTGGTCGGGGCGTCCGCAGCGCGCGCAGCCCTCGAGCCCGGTGGCTAGTACACACCACAACGCCGCCGCGAGCACCAGCATCGCGCTCCGTCGGCGACCTCGCGCAGCTGTGCACGCCTCCAGGGACCTACCTGCGAGCCCTGCGGCGTAGCCGAGTTGCGCGCAGTCCACCCGACATGTCGCAACTGTGTCGCCTCTCAAAAGTGCCGCACCGCTAGCAGTCCTCGCTGTTCGCACGTCGAATATACTTTAATACGAGTTGTTCATCATTAGAATGATCAATCATGGTGGCCTTTCGGTTAAATTGTAATGTTTTAGTAGAGAATTTCAATAATATGTACACCTACTCCACCACTATCTTAATTCATGAGGTTATGAGAATATTCAAGTTAAAGAATCGTTCCATTAGAAAATTATGGCTGTATCAAAATATTCATATCATAGTTTATTACAATATCTTTATCGCCTTACTTGAACAGTATTGGACTGAAGAGAAAATGTATCTTCAGTATGTAACTAATCGTATACAGGATTGCTACTATGTCACCTCACTTCGTACATAAACATTAAGGCCACTGGAAGATGCTTGTCGATGCTGGAAAATATTCTGTTTGTTATCGTGAATCTGTATTGCTCAAGCTGCGCAAAGATCTGCTTTGAAATTCAAGGAGGCGTGTAAAGCCGCGAGCGCCGGAATAATGTTGCCCGGAGATGAGGGTCGCGACTCGGCGCGCGGGTGCGCCAGCTGTTCGCGTCGCTGCGGCCGCGGCACGACTGGCCGGCGCGCCGTGTGCCCGCTACTATAGTCACGTGGGAGGGAGTACGGCCTGCGCGCCGCCACTGCGCCAGAACCACCGTGCTCCCCCTACTCACGTCTCCCCTCCTCGCGCTATAACAGGGGGTGCGCCTGGCGCCGCCTGGCAGTCGGGCACGTGCGCGGGCCCTTCCAGGCGTCGTGGTCGGCGCACACGATTGCTACGTGGCTGGAACGCACAAGCTAGCATTAAGTAGTTTGTCGTGAGTAACACATCTGCAATGTGGTTAATATCACAGTTCCTTTGTAAAAGTTTACCGGATGTTAGATTGCTGACCTACGTATAAATTAAGGAAACTTTGCGAAATATTAATACGTAACTACGCGGATATGAGTCGGTAAGTAGACGAAATAATGCAACCATCCTCGTATGGCTTTTTGGGGTTCTAGAAAGACTAAAATAAATTTATAGGTTATTCAATATCCACTTTGCTCAGCTGAACATAACCTGAAATCGCATCAATTGTGACGAGTATAATGAATGAAGTATTTTTGGTATAGATAAAGACGATGGGAGACCTGGGCTGCATTTATTGTATAAATACTTAACAACATTAATAATCAACACAATGTAAAGAGTTTATATCAAATTGTAACAAATTAATTTTGGAATAGTAGTGCCTATTCAGGTTTTTGTTATTTCATGTTATTGGCCATCAAAAAACAGCACTCATACGAGTTTGAGCCGTGTTTGAGTTTGTTGGATGACCGCAGTGTTGTTCCTTACCAAATGCATTGGCGGAGTATTCCTTTTCTCTTGACTCTGCTGATTAAGACTCGTTTGTGTTTTCAGTCATCTTTTGAGAAAAATAGAATGAAGCCAGTCGAACAAGATACTTTGGTGGCTAGACCTACAACACAGGTTATATGTGCAACGAGTTATTTTTGGTGACTTACACATACATGAAGTTAGTTAGAAATCAATTTTTTATTTAATATTAAATTTTATCGTTTTGTATAATTTAGTTGATGAAAAAAGATATGCATTATGCCACTCATTGTGTATAGCATCAGATAAAATAATTTTAACAAAATTAATATATTTCTATATACAATTAGAAAGGCTACTTCCAAAGATAAAGGTAATTACTAGATAATAATTATTTCTTACAAAAAAATCCATAAGGCAAGTATTTAAAAATCTTTCTCGCGTATAAAAAATACTGGGATGTTATAAACACCTTCCTAGTTTCACACATTAAGGTTGGAATTTGTTTGTCATAATTAAAGTAAGTTCACAATAGTTTAGCAAGTACGTATCACAAACGCAGAAATAAATCAGATTGACTTAACCGACAGATATGTTCATGTAACGCAAAACCAAATGTTGCAATTAATAATGTTCGCAGGTTTTCACGGCCATTGTCTGAAGTATCTTGGTTTCTGGGTTGTAGCCGTGTACATGGCGGATAATTCACCGACGTTTCGGTCGACATTGTAGTCACCATCATCAGGGAGCAGTTACCTAAGTAGTTATCTGAGTAGGTAACTGCTCCCTGATGATGGTGACTGCAATGTCGACCGAAACGTCGGTGACTTATTCGCCAAGGACACGGCTACAAATGTTGCAATGGTAAGCAAAATTTTAGAATCTGTTTCTAAAATTACGATATGTAATAATGGAGATTTTTAAACATGGTTATCTTGCTGCTTTAATTCTTTAGTTAGCATCAATTTTTAAATATATCTGAACATATCTGTTTAGTTCGATACCTAAAATGTTTGTGTTTTAAACAAGAATAAATTATTTTAATTATTTACAGAATTTGTGGGAATATGCGATAAAATTAACGAGAGAAAAATTATACCACTACTACTAAATTTAATGAAACTGTCGTTCATAAATACGGTTTTATTTATTTACAAAGCACGTCAAGGTGAAATTGCATAAATATATTTTTAATCAAATTGCTTGATACAAGTATTTTTTAAAGTTGATTTTTCAGGAATTTTCTTCTTAACTTATTTTTTGTGAAAAATCATGTGTTGATAGTAAAAATATTAATAAAAATAACATCATTTAAACTAATTTAATATATCATTATTACATATCTCATGGAAAAACCATTAGAAAATTGGAAGCTGACTCATTTTGCTATAAAGAACCAGTAAGTGTTTTATTATTCTCAACAGTCAAATATATTAATTTTATCAAATGGTAATTTATATTAACTTAGCTCAAACACCTTTTTTGTCAAAAACTAATAAAAATTTAATGAAAATATTTAAAAGGTAATATATTCTTTATCTTCACTACATACGTAAAAGTAATGAAAATACATAGAGGAATGTAAAGAGAAAATGCTTAAAACTATAAAGTAAATCCGAAACGTGTTATATAGTTCTCGTTTTGTATCCTTAGAAAAAGGGAAAACAATTGTAGGGAACTTTGACAAGAATCCTTTATTTTAAGATTATAATTCGTATAGTACTTTATTTTAAACATCTGGCGATTATGCAATTCTATACTGCTTTAAATTTATTGAACATTATTTTTTATCCTGTTAACTTAAGATCTACCTCAAATTCTTTGCTTTTATTTTTTCTCCAGGAAACTTTATTTGATTACTTTTTTTACACTTTTTGTATATAAATCTACATAAGGGCACAACTCAATAGTTACAAAGAGATACAACAGTAACAAAGAAATAATCCATACAAGCTTTGTAGATTAAGTAAAGATTTATTTATAAAGTAAAAAAAAAAAAATACAAATTAAATTTCCGAAGATTTGATTACTTCTGTTCAGGTTATTAATGTCAGTCACAGTTACTACTGAAACTACTAGCAAAGGGCTAACAATAAAAAAAACGTTATTTTACATAGGCTGTTAGAATGTTCATTTAACTGCTGATAGAGCAATAGTGTAACAATGTCCAGGGGTGCAAAACGTAGTAACTATTTATAATTAAGTTAAACTTTTGTTTAAAAAAACTACAAGTTTTGAACGCCTTTATTACCATTCTTAGTAAGAATAAGTAGACATTTCAGTGACTTTTGACAGTTAAAACTAATTTTCGTATCATCTTACATTTTAAACGTATGCTTATCCTAAATAAAATACCATTCTACCCTCATGTGAAATCCAGTTGCGTTTATTTACTAATATTAAAAAAAGTGTTAAAAAAACATTATTTTCCTGATCTCCTAAAGAAAAAATTATACTTACAAAATCACGTTCCTGTCTATGTTATATGTTTGTATTTGTATGAAAATATCAAATTGCATAGTTAATAATCAAGGATCAATTAAACCATTTCAAATTCAAGAAAACAATTTATGTGAGATATTAATGCGCCCGATTTTATGCAAAAAAAAGGAATTTTGCCAATTTGGCTTGTGAGATATTTTACAAGAAAAATTAATCATCACGTATCAATACCTTACCCGGTTGCTACTGAAGTAGGCGTCCAATTACATTTCCATTTTCATATCTGAAGAGGAACCAACTTCAGATTATGCCATGATTATTTCCACATATGAATGTAGTTCCTGCACGCAGAGGTGTTCACTTGGAAACCACCAGAGCTCAAACCCACCACAGCAGTTGCTGGCCTCACCAGTGTGTTCTGTACAAGTGGAGTGAGCATCTAGAGGTTCTCTTGGGAGGAACTAGCCGATATGCAGCAGGAGCATTTACCAGGGAGCTGTCACATGTAGTACCAAAAAGTACTGAAACAATGTAACTGCCCAAGCACATCATATAATCAAGCAGAAAAATTGTGTTCTAGTGTACTTCCTGATTACAATAAGCATATGTGAGCGATACCCCGCCGTTAAAACTGCGATTACCAGTGCGCTACGTCTCAGGCAGAATTGTCCACGTCTCAGGCAATATTCTCCACGCCCCAGGCAGTGTTGCCTACGCCCCAGGTAGTGTCACCTATACGCCCCAGTTAGTGTTGACTACGTCCGTGGCAGTGCGATCTACGTCCCAGGCAGTGTTTTCACGTCCCAGGCAGTGTTGCTCAAGCCTCATTCAGTATTGTTCACGCCCAGGCAGTGTTTCCACGCCCTATACGATGTTACTCATGTCCAAGGTGGTGTTTTCTACGTCTCAGGCAATGTTGCCAAGTCCAAGGTAGTGTTTCACACGTCCCAGGCATTGGTGTTCACGTCCCTAGCAGCGTTTTCCACGGCTCAGGCAGTGTTTTCCACGGCCCAGGCAGTGTTTATCACGACCCCTGCAGTTTGTCCCACTACCTAGGAGGTGTTTTTAACGTCACAAGCTGTGTCCAGGTCTCAAGCAATGTTACATGTGTCTGTAGTAGTTTTGTCTACGTTTCATGCAGTTTTGCTTACGTTCCAGGTAGTGTTTCTCACGTCTAAGACAGTGTTGTCCAAGTTCCAGACAGTTTTTTCCACATTTCAAGCAGTATTGTCCATGTCCGGGCAGTGTTGTCTACGTCCCAGGTAGTGTTGCACACATTCTAGGCAGTGTCGCTCAAGTCCCTGCTGTGTTACTCTCGTCCCAGGCATTGTTGCACACGTCCCAGGCGGTGTCACTTAAGTCCCAGGCAGTTTTGCTTACGTCCGACGCAGTTTTGCCCACACCGCTGGCCAAAACATGTAGTATCCTTAATGTAACACGTGACTCTTAGAGCAGTCAGATTGGTGCTAAGATATGTAATTAATTACCTCGGGACTATATCTTTGATAAGTGATTATTTTTGTGGGATTTAATGTTCTCATTTTAGGTAAAATTCAACAGGCATGAAGAAAATTGTCATAAATTAATTTTTTCCAAGTCCTCTCAATTAGAGGACTTTGGCCTCCAGTGCTAATGCCGGGATATTTTCAGTGTACATGAATCGTAGCATGAAACATTTTAAGATCGTATTGTTTTTTGCAGTTTATGATATTTTGTAGTCATAAAATTTGTAACACTGGTTGTGCCCTTCAAACAAAAGTGTTAGCTGCGCTAATGAAACAGGCGTTGTATAATTGCCGCTGGAACTTCTGCACTTGTACGCCTAGACAGCGCGGCCCAGGAGTTGCATCCAAGAGGGATGTATTGTTCACTGGGCAACACTTCTCAACAAAACTGCAGCACATATCCATTACATAAATAGGCACAATATTTGTATGAAATAAGAATTACCAGCTGTTATTACCTTGATGAAGAGGAGGATAGTTATTAAAAATTGGTCAATATAATGAAGTACTCCGTAACGTAAAAAAAATTATATCAGGAATCGTAATTATATTTCCAGAAGTTTGCGATATGTTGCACACATACAATTAAAATTATTTTCAAGAGTGGAACTACGCCAGGTTTTCTGTGGCTTGTGTATAATCTACCTCGGTTTCCGTAGGAAATATACTCCCAGTGAGTTGTAACACACCGGTATATATAAAATGGATATAGACATTATTGTATGTTAGGAAACAATGCTACTAAAACAACCAAAACTATCCTCTATACAAAAAAAATGATGATGCAAAGGTAAGCTGTGACATTTATCACAAAGCTTGAGGGCTTTTGGTATGGTTGTGACATGTTTGGACGTGTTTTTCCCGCTTGCTCGAGGCTGAGATTGCTGAAGTCGCGGAACAATGGGCGCTTATCTTCATGGTCCACCAGCTTCCGGATCCTGCTCGAATATAACCCGTGTCGAGGTCAGTACGAACTCACTCACTGCAGTAAAGTTTATGAAGTGACTATCCTTTTTCTTGAATTACAGTAAACCATTGTAGTAAGAACGAAACGCCTGTGCTGTGCAGACAACCAAGTGTGCAAACATTTTGATAATAAAAAAAGAACGTACTCAATCATTTTTCAAACACACCTTCAAAAAATTTGAAGATTTGTACCCGAAAATATGTTAGCTGAACAAAGACAACTGAGATAAACGATTTTTTCATGCCTGCGCAAAGTTCTCGTAAATCGTGCATGTAATTTCATGAGCTGGAAACGCGTCATCTAATTTGCATTTGTCCTTCAGACACTGTCCTTACTCCCAGATGCATACGTGGACCATGTTACTAAGGGACGCAGGTTTACTATACTTATACTATGTCAACCCGTAGGTTCTCACCACTCTAATTTATATAGTAGGAATTAATCGAATACTGATTACTAGGGTGGGATAATAATGTCGATTTTTCTAGTATAGAATCATAATAGAAAATAATAATACGAAAAACACTAGATTTAAACTCAACGCTCAAAATATACAGGTTATTAATTTTGGATCCAAATAATGTCTAAGTCCTTCATTATAGTTTCCTGATGTCAAAAATGTTTATTTAAAAATCATGCCCTTCATTTTGAGTTTGCGCATTAAGACAAAAATTTTAATAATTTTGGTTATTTTACAAAAAAGGCGCACTATAGTATTATAAATTATAAAATGTAAATAATAATAATTCATCAATGTGAGTAATTTTGTACATTTAATTTTTGTAAAAGTAAATCATTTGCAGCTCTTAAACATTTCAAATTTTTTTATGAAATAACCAACAACTCGCCATTGAATGTGGCTGCAATTTGGGTTTCACACACACCATAAGCTACCAATCCATCTAAGTAGGGCGTGATAAATTACGTTGATTTATTAGTCAAGGACGTTGTCATAAATTCAGATTTTTTAGCGAATTTTTGTATTGTGAATCATGATACCAAAGTTGCTCTAATGTAGCCGTCTCTGTTTTATCGTCTGCATACTTTTTTTTACTTACTCTGAGATAAATTAGACGCATATTTTAACAGTTTGGGAGTCGTATGAAAATTAACAAACAAAATGAAACTCAGACAAAGTTTTATTTTACAGAACTGAAAAAATACCAAGAGGATTCTAAAGTACCTGTGAAATAAGCCTACTGGCATTAATGAACTGCAAACGCTTGTCTGTGACGGCACATAAACAGACACATGATGGAAAAATGGTGTAACTCACATCATAATTTTAAATTTAGCACCCATTGAATTTTTTTAATTGTTTCACTTTAATGAGCTACCCTTCGGACATAATATGAATAATAGGACGGAGACAACAGGAAAATTATAATTCTATAGTAAAATCAGCAAAAAACTGCCAAATTGCGAGTAGTCCATTTTTATATACTACTTTAGACACTATTTAGATTTTTAAAAAGTTACCAGTTATTTCAAGCGTTAAGTTTAAGTGTACTTATGTTTTGAAACTGTAGGTCTTTTGCGTGAACTAAAGATCATATTTAGGAAATTTATTCATTGATAAAAGTGAAATTATTCAAATTTTAAACATTGTCAGAACTAACTATTCAATAACTAGACTTTTTCGTCCACCCTATTGATTACATAGCCAACAATAGGTTTTTTACTAGTTTTTTGCCAACAAAATAGAACTACTATCTATTGTTATGTTTTATGCTGTTTAAGTTACAAGCAACCGTTTACTTAAAATATCTGTGTTTATAAAATTTACAAAATAATTATCAATGTTATTAATACATTAGTTCCTGTTTTAATATTTAAAAATGAAATAATTCAATATATTTCTTAATATACTTTAACTTATCACAGTTGCCATCCATTAAAAAAAAATTCTGATTCTTGTTTGGTATTTATTTTGTCTCACAACAAACGCTTAAATCACAACAAAAATCTGTTCTTATCCCATTTTTCTCCTAAATGAACTAAAAAACTAATTAATCTACACAATTCGGTTTTAAGTAAATAATCCACAAAAGTATTTGAAAAATTATGGTACCTTCAAATATTAAGTTCTTCATACTATTTTATTAAGTTATTCTTAGTACCTTATGCATACCATAAATTTGTGTTGCAGCAGTATTACAAATAGTTTATGCTAATTTTAGTTGAGATTGTCTCTAAAAATAAGATTTTTCAACTAATTATTTTTTTTGATTTTTTCAATAAAAAACTTTTAAAAAATCGCTCAATGTATTAGCTTATTTTACAAAACTTTAAAATGGCTACTACAACTCAGAGCAAAAATTCGGTACAATTTACCACTTCGACATGGCTGAGCCCCGATATCATAGACAGTTTATTATTAAACTGGATTATGTCATTCATGATCTGCTACTCAACAATACTATGTTGAAATAATTAAAACAATATTTGTTATTTATTTTATAAATCTGTATCTATGCTACATTAATAATTATATAACAATAACATTTTTCTACTAATACCTAAACACCTTGTTGATGTCATCTTCTAATATGCACAAAGATACAGAACTATTAGCAAGGCTTAAATTTTATTCCACAGGGCGAACAATATGGAGTGTTAAGCTATTTACACATTGTAAATTTCTGAAATGTTACGGAACTTAAATTAGCCTGAAACTATTTACTTTAAAAGAACAATATAAATTGATCAATAAAGCTCCTTCATTATAAATTTCCAAAAATGCCACACAATAAATAACATTTTAATGTTGGGCATTTTGTTGAGAGTGCAGCTCTGTTGTTTATTGTTTGTTTTATGAGCGGTTCTCGTTGCTGTTCCTTGAAGGAGAGCAGCTCAACCTGACCACCGAAGAAGGAGAGCAGCTCAACACGACCTCCAAAGAAGGATAGCCTGCTCCATCTGACTTCCGAAGGAGAGCTGCTTAAACTGTCCTCCGAAAGAGAGCTGCTCAGCATGATCTCCGAAGGACAGCTTCTAAACCTGATCTCCGATGGAGAACTTGCCCAACATGACCTACGAAGAAGAGCTGCTCAACCTGACCTCCAAAGAAGGAGAGCTTGATCAACTCGACCTCCGAAGATGGAGAGCTTCTCAATCTGACCCCAGATTATGGGTGGGCAGACACGAGAATACTTTCTACAGTGTTTGAGAATATTCCCTACCTATTGAGGAAGGTTGAAGCTGGCTCCAAATACTAAGGATGGGGCTTTCTTTGAATATTAACATTTGATTACTATCCACGATACCCTCAGCAATTATTAATTTTGAAGTTGTTAAATTATTTTCCCCAGATATTGCCTATGGTAGCTCGTGCTTCCCTAGACATATTACACAGCCCAACACATACTTTGGTGCCAGATATTTTAACTGATTTTCTGTGTATTTGTTATACTGAAGAAAAAAATATGGTGTAGATTTTTGGCCAATAGCTCTTGTTTGTAAGATACAGCAATAGCATTTATTTATGTTAACACATTATATTAGGCTAAAGTTATGCTGGGTAAAAAAACCTTTTCCTTAGTAAATTTTGTACAAAATTTTAATTAATTGAAGAAAAGGTAAAAACTGTAACACTCCTGTACATATACAAAATATATTAAAACATTTAAATGAGAGAATCAAATAAAAACAAAATGAAAAGTTATTTTTTTCATTCCGAAATATTTTTTCTGTGACATTATTGAGTGAACTTTGTTCACACAGTCTCTTTGCGAATTCCAACAGTAATCTGCCATCATATGTGTGTCCCATCTGCCCTGGTATTGGTCCTCCATTTTCCTTATATCCTGGTGAAATCGTTCACCTTGTTCTTCACTTGTATCACATAAGATTTTCAGGGAAACTGTCTTAATGCCAGTGCAAGTTATTAACATTAATTCCCATATTACAGCCAAGGTCTCTGAAGTTGTTAAACATGCTGTTAACTATAGTTTTCAGCCTTGTGGTTGACCAGAAAGTTTTTTACAACAAAAACAAATTAAGTCCACGCTTTTCACTCTGTGTTATTCATGGAATCCTCTAAATGAGAATCGTTTATGAGCTGCCTGATTTGAGGCCCATAAAAATACCAGCTTTAAGTTTTTCTGTACTTATTCTAGGAATATTTTGTCCAATGTATGTAAAGCAAGGGCTATCCTGATACAGAGCTTTTATTACCTGTTTCATTAACCCTAGCTTTATGTGCAGATGAATCAATATGATTCTGTCTTGTCCGACCAAGGGTTTACAAATGACATTTCTTTCTCCAACAATTATGTTCTCTCTTGTAGGCAACTATTTTCTTATTTAGTGGTATTGTTTGGCTCTGCTATCCAATATGCACAAGAAGCAAGGATGTTTTGTGTAGCCCCTAGCTGACAAGGAGAAAGTTAACCCTTTGTAAGTCTACACAAATCACCCATTGATGTTTATGTAACTTAGTCTTCTCCATGACCATAGCTACGGTATCATACTCTTATTTCCTTGTGGTTGAGCGAGAAATCGGTATTGATGCTTATTGTTTTACATTGTGTAAAAGTACACACTTCAAACTCATCTTAGAGCCGTCAATAAACAGTCGCCAAGCATTTAGAATATATTCAGGACGACCCATTTTTTATCAGAAGTCCTCTAACATCTTGACAAAATACAATTTCGTTTCTATGAGAGAAGTGAGCTAGCAAATCTTTTTCCCTAGTACGGTATAACAAAATGGTTTTTCCGATTTCAAGCAGATTTTTTTCACCTAATCTAGAAGAAAGTAATGCTGATGATTCTTTTGAGATTCTGAGATCCCTTATCAGGCCACTTAACTCGTTTTGATTGAAACGCTGAGAACTTGGTGATGCTCCCTCATAATTACAGTGACTCCCTCGGTCCCCATCACAAGAAATATCAGAAAGATGAAACTCATCCTCAGAGATCTCTGGAAGTTGACAGAACGATGGAATAGGAATGTCGTCTAAGTCAGGAACAGGCCATCTTGCAGAAGCTAAATAAGGATATATCCATTTGCTGCGATTATTTAGATTCAAGCCCGTAATATTCACACTACAAAAATAACAATTATCAAAGTGGTTTATTGATTCCCACCACATCATTGGGACACAAATTTTAAGTCACCTTCTCTTCCCATAAGTCCACTGTCGCAGGTGTTCAGTACAAGTTTTACAAACAATTTGTGGAGTTTAAACTTTATCTTGATCACCAGCTTAATGCCAAAGTACCCAAGGTAAGCTTTCTTAACAAATTCAGTAATGGCTCTTCTGTTTTGTTTTAGGGTGTATTCACCACAGATATAACAAATGCATCAGAATGATTTACACAACTTCTTCGAATGTATGCCTTTCATTCTTCCCATCAATCTGCACAAAAAAAAGAACTTTATGATTATTCTAGATGTTATCACGAGGTTATCTCAACAAATATGGCTTTTTTATGATCAGATGATAGCAGTACATAGAAGGAGGAACAAAAAAGCGGGGAAAATCCACATAAAAACCTATCTTGACCACTACTAAAGGAGTTGAATAGTAAAATATTTCATAATTTAGCTACACTAAATCTAAAAACGTAGAGCTGATAGAGAAAAGGGGTTTTCATTTATGAAACCAGCACACCAAATAGAGTGTAAATCAGTTTTAAAATTGCAGGCACCGAAAAAAATTTTTTTAGACCTATGTTATTTTATTTTGAATACAGGAAAAGATGAGAGCAACATTTGCTAGCATTGTGAAGAAACATTTTGCAAAATGTTTTGTTTGAATAATGATGTGAGTTGATATTGAATTAGGAGATGGAAAGTTAGATTATGAAGAATTACAATTCATGCACAAAATGTTTTTGATGGTTTTGATTCTGTGATTTCTGCCTCGTCAAGAACACGATAATTTTCGTCCGTATATTAAATTAGCGTATAGGATGCAGGGATGCATGAAGCTTCGCTGGCCAAAAAAATTTAGAGCCTCTTCTTTATTCAAATTGGCAGCATTTCATCTTTACAGCTGCAACCGCCACCTCAGTTTATTTTAAAGTTTAAGTAATAATTCTATTACATTTGTATGCCTTAATATTTTGGGAGATAGGTCCTCAAAGGCTTCGAATCTCTGAACACATTGGGTACTGATTTGTTGCTTGTAAGTTGAGTCATATCAGAGATAGGCATAATATACATGACCCTCGCCACATGAATAGAAGTCCTCGGCAGTATTAGTCACCGAGAAACATTTTTAAACTATTTTCATGTGTTATATATATTGGCCGGTCCGGGGACAGGCTTCAGGCTTGAGGATTGGGATTGTGTGTCCACAATATTGGATTGTGACTTCACGGCAGCCATCTTGGATAACCTTGACCTTTGACATTAACTTTGACCATGACCTTTAACCCGGTGGCCATCCTGGATCCGCCATATTGGATCCACCATCTTAAAATCGGGCTTCCTGCTCACTTATGTTACACTTTTCGTTATGCATGCCATCTTGGATGTTTATGATGTCATCTTTGCACTTTTCGCTATGGCTGCCATTTTTGATCATTTAACAATGCGGTTTTAGTTACGGCCACCATACTGAATTCTAATAATATGTCCGCCATCTTGGGTCTTATGTCATAGCCACTTTTTCGATTCTGACATGTCCGCAATTTTGTTTTCGTCTACTGGATGTCGCCAACTTGGATGATGTCATGACCACCATAAAGTTTATTTTCTGTTCTGCTGGAGGCCACCATCTTGAATACTGACATCTTTGTTTCCGCTGTTTACTCCTAGATGGAACCAGCATCGCTCTGTCACCAACACACAAGATTCATGTTCCATTACCTACCAGAGCTGTTATGATCCTTATCGAAATATAAAATTTATTTATGCTAAATACATTAAAAGCACCGTTCTTAATAAACCGTCAAGACTGCGCTGCTCGCCCAAAGCCAAGAATGTGAACATAGCACAAGCGAACATCCACGGCGCTGCACACCGGCTGCGGGTTGCTGGTGCGTGTGGTTGCTTCCAGCGGAGTGTTTGACCGCCACTTCTCTCAGCCAATGGCGTGGTGCCCTGATGCGAGCTGCTGTTCGCGCCTGTACCTTTGGAGGGCTGCGTTCCCGAAGTTACATTCCTTTACAAACATTGCTTATTTTGGAATTCCCTTCTACCCACAAAAATTATGCCCAGCAATTTCCGAACATTCTACATAAAATTTGACCCTGTTTCAAAATAAACTTACTTAAAACTATTTCAGAACTACTGAAACCAAGCTAATGTGGCACTTTTATTCAATATCACACATATTTACTGCCCGACATCTAGGCCCTTTTTATAATTTTCGATGAGAAAAAAATTATAGTTTTAATAATGCGAGCTCTGTACCAGAACGCTTACAAACTGTTACATAGTGTCGAGAGTATTACATCAATCTCCCTGCCCCATACGGAACTGGTGTATAATGTCTTGTGTGCTGGAATTGTTGCCTCACGAACCTCTTTCAGAAGGGTCACGTTGTATTTTATAAAGAGTTTTCTCAGTGCACTAGCTATACATCAGCTTTTTACCTTCATTTTTCGTTAATCTCAGGTATCAAAATTTACAAGATAGTATTTTATTCAAGTAATAACCGAAACAAATAGAAAAAATGGACACAATGGTAACATTGACCACTATTAATAATATTCCTCAACCAATCAAAAATGCTGACCATTGTTAAATCGTGTTTGTTTATTATCTACTACGAATAAAAACCTAAAAATTTATTTGTATTACTTAATAGCCGTTGTAATAAAACGAAGTTTCAGGTTATCGCCGATTTCTCTTGTACGAACCCTCATAGGGAAAAATTAAAACATTCTGGCTATAACGTCACAGTACTAAAGTAAAATAAGTTCTAATTTACACTGAGCTTTGTGAAACACATTTATTTATGTAAATCATTCTTGCAAAAAACATATTTACAAGTCAACTCTTACAGGAACAAGTTAGTTTAATACTAATTTCTATTACTAATGGTTATATCACATAAAGACTTTTAAATAATCACACATTATAAAGAATTACGTATTTATTTTTAACAATGACCTAATAACTATCCATTACCAAATTACACTCACCGGGAGATCATATTTTTAATTTTCTCTTAAATCTAATACGCGATTAAATGGTCATGTAACAAATATTCAAATAAAATTACAACATTTGCTGATCAAGTTCAAGTTTATGTAATAATTTATAAGCTAATATTTAAAATTAAATTTTTTACAGCTGTTTACTAACAAAATAAAGTCAATTTTTACTTGTAAGAAGCAGTAGACAACACTTAAGAAACAGCACGTGTAGTAATTATACCCACCTTGAAATGCAATGAAAATAACATTAAACTTAAATAATACCTTGTGATTTTTATCCCTCATTTATTATAAGCTTTACATAAAATGAAATAAAAAGTCTTAGCCTTCTTGTAAAACAAAGAATCAATATTGTAAAATACAATTTTCTTGTATCAGAAATACCAGTTTACGCATTTAGTACATTTATTTGGCTAATCATTATGTAATCAATGAGTAGGGAAGAATTTATTATTTGAATACTGTAAATTAAACAACTTTTAAAATTTTATGTTGTAACTGGCATATTTGTATTAGTAATAGAAAATCTTGAAATAAATATACCATTATAAATATCATATAACCCAAACATTTATGAAAAAATAATCCTGTAAGTTTTTTTTTTATTTCGGATGAACAATTTATTATATTGTAAAATATTTTCCTTACATTAGTTGTTTAAGTGAACGTCACGTTTCAGAAAAAGAATATGCGTAGTAGTACTTTCAACGAATAAAATATTGTATTTTTCGGTAACATCAAAATTTACTTATAAAGTATGAAAATCGACTTTTTTAAAAGATCTTTTTAATATGGTATATAAGTAATCTATGTTTATCTTGATTTGAACTAAGTCATGCTTATTTTTCGTGATCTAAGTGTAACGACCACTGAGATAAATTTACTATTGAATATGTTAACATTGTATCATTAGTGATATTTAGAGACTTTATACTAAATTATTACTTAGTAATCCTCTCTAAGGGCACTGCTCACTATGGCGCACTAAAAAACATGGGGCTAAATAATTAAAATAAATAGTGATTATTTTAATCATCTTGTCAGAAGTTTTAACCTTGATCGTGTTGAAAAATGTCAGCAGTAGTATGTACACTTACCTTTGTAATGTTTAACAACATATTACAAAAACTCAAAATAAATGATTAGAACTGAAATTGTATTTAGTATATTTTGTGTTAATTTTTCACCTACTCTCTTTGCATGTCGCTATGTATGTAATTACCGTCCATGAACGCCCTTGAAATTCCCCAAGATTTTCCACTACATTTTAAATAAATTATTTCGCATACAATTTAAGAATTATAATGTATCTGAATATTTGTTATATATATATTTGATTATGTTGTACAATATACTATAGTCTCTTTATTTAAAATCAGTTTAAATTTCAATTTGACTGTCATGAAAAATAAGACATTTATTAAAATCAAATCAAGGTACAATCCAGTGAAATTAAATTTAGCTAAATTTTCAAAAGTTAAAACAATTCCATGTACATATTGTTACATACAAAATATTCAGGTTAAAAGAGCAGGAAAAATTGATACTACAATTAGGCCTAGTTCTCTAATTATAGTAAGGAGATCGTGAATTATATTTCTTACACTCTAAATTAAAATTGAAATAAACAAAATAACTCAAAAACTGCCTTTAATAAATAAAGAAATGGTTATGTACGAACAATAATAATATAATTTCAAAAAAAATTTATAAATATATTTATATATCACAAAGAGCTTTTATTTTCTTTACAATGGTATTTTAAGGTATATTCAGTGTTCACGACCCAATTATTTTGAAACTGCCACATTATGGTAGCTAATTTTACATGGTAAAAAAAAGTATGTTGTTACAACATTATTGCTTATCACTGGTTACTCATAAGAAAGCTAAAGTAATATCACAATTTGAGGCACTACACTGTGCCTTAAAGACATCTTCATTCTTATCAGTACAAAATTTCGCTTACACTTTTGTAATAACTTCTTTCAGAAAAACAAATAATAATGAAAATTTGAGAAATAATTTAGCTGTTGTGTGTTAACGAATAAGTAAATTTGTGTTAGTTATCCTGACCATAAGAAATTTTGTCCCATCATTATTAAGTTGTTCATATAAACCACATGAACAAAAAAACTATGACTAAGAAATAAGAAATGTTATTTGAAATACTCTAAAATTTATACTCTAACATAAGAATACTTCCAATTTTTTTCACGCGTGGTTCATTTACGAACTAAAGGCAGTGGTAATGTTTGGATGAACCATCATTATTTGAACAGCGTTGGTTTTCTATCCTAAATCCGAAGTAAGTAATCAAAATATGGTTTCTTTTGCATCACAGTAAGCTAAATGCAGATCAAATTTTTCAGTACACAGTACATTTCAAATTCTTGTGAAATACACAAACATATCACAAAAGTTATCTGAACTAATTTCACACGTTCTACATTTTTTGTATAAAATTGCTAAAACAAATTTCTGTAAATTAAAAAAGCAGGTTTTCTTAATATTTTAATGCATTAAATTTGAAACAATAGTTTTCCCAGCATATTTTTAATTATGAAATTTGTTCAAATATCAGTTTATCTTGTTTTCAATTAAATGCTTAGAATACAATTTTAAATCACTTGAAGCCTAGTGATTAAACCAAATTTTTCTTTAACATTAACATAGTATAATAAGATCGAGTACATTGCAAAATTATACTTATTTAAAAAATTTCCCTTTTTGCAATTAATAGGGTTTTATTTAAATCAAGCTTTTAAACAGTACTAATCCGCCAAACTATTGCTATTGACATATTGTATGGCATACATTTCACTAAACTATTCTTCACATATTGCAATTATTATTCCCATTACACCGTACGGAAAAAAAAATTGCAGAGAAAAAATATTGCAGACTAAACTGTCACAAAGTATAATACATTATGTTCACACTCTTCTTAATATAATAACTATGTTACACCTTATTTGAAAGTAAAACTTTTTGTTTGTTGGTCGTGGTTATAAGTGCATGTGTAATATTTTGTAAAGAAACACGTTTATAAAATAAATATGACTGTAATATACAAATAATTGTTGACAATAAACAAAAGTAAAAATTAATAATTTCGTATACGTGCAAATTTTCTTTTAAAGTCCATTGACTTTATGATAAACGTTTTAATGCATATTCTAGACTACCGTTAAGTATGAAAATCCTTTCTGCTGCAAAACGTGAAAGCAAGTAATTAAATCAAATTTGTAAAGTGAGAACATTTATTTCACCCAGTTAAAGAAAAAGGTCAGACATTAAGTATATTAGATTGAACACTTGGCATTACATAATGAATTGTGTATGCGTGCACACGTATATTTTCCAGATGTCATTTTTAAATACTATATTATTTAAATATTTTAAACATCGAAATAATTGTTACCTTCTTAAAACTATTTTTAACAAATTTATTATAAAAATTACATTTTTGATATAAATAATTTTATCTTAATAAACACCATTATACATTTTGTGTTTGCAATTTCTTTAGCAATCTAAGTACACTTTCTGTAACTTGAAATTTTGTTAAGTGTAAATCGTCTACAAAAATATGTCTGCATTCAGTAAATAAAGATTGACAAAAAAATATATTTTTTAATCTACACATTAATACATTTTAAATTATATCTTAATAACTTATTTTAACATAGGTAAGCACAATCTTTTTAATTAACTGAAATATTAACATTTTTAGAATAATTTAATTTTTACTCAAATAATTCATGTATTAAAATTAGAAACTTAATCTTTTTTTACATAAATCATAAAAATAATGATCAAAATGCTTGTTGACAAGATAATTTTATGAATACTTGTAAAAGGATTATTTTAAATATTTTAATTACAATTGACTTAATGACTGAACCTTTAATAAGTTCATTTGAAAAAATTTACTGTTAGTAAATATGAAACAAAACAAAAATAATCACATACGAAATACTTCCCGTTACAAATCGTCAGCAATATTTTGAAGGATTCGTGTAAGGGTTTCTTTTATTTACAAAAAAAAATTTCTTCATATAGAATCTATTTTGGTTTCCTAAGAAGGTAAAAAGGTAACTTTAAAAATTGCTGGATACTGCTAGATTCTACGCGTATGTATAACAATTTGTCTACATAAAATATAAAAATGAAAATATACATGTCGTTTCCCACCTGAGGCAGGGTCTTTAACTATTTCTTTCGCAGGCAGTAATTTGGAAATATTTTGGAATGTGGTTTCCTGGGAAATATCTTTATCAAAGTATTTCTAACAGCTGTTATCCATCGTTAGGATGACGAGGAATACCAACGGCCGACAGTAGCCAGGCCTAGGAGGTTGTTGCGAATGCGAAAAGAGCATGTTTCATTTGACTCTGCATATCGCGTGGTCGTGCACAGGAGGGCTTGTGAGAACTAAGTAGCTGGGTTCACAAGAGAGACGCGACTGTTCCCCTTGCTCACAACACTTACGTCAAGTTGTTGCTTGTACTATATTAAATCTGATAATATCTTATTTAGATATTATATAACCATCGTTTCAAACAGAATAGTGACAGTGAAATGAGCCATATAAAAACACAGTTAAAATCAAACAAACGCTGTATTACTGAATCCCTTGGCTTGACAGCCATACCTTTAACAATGACATTTATCATTAAAATGATGTTAGCACTATTAAAAAATTGCACATTATTTATGAATTACAGTAATCCAATTCAGTTGTACGTTCTAAAAAGACAACATCTGATATTACTGAGTTCATTTACTAACTAAAAATAATTGCAACTGTAAAACTGTGTCTACAATGTATCCATGGCAGAGTTATTTACGCATTTCACTAAGTAAACGCAACATAACAAACAGGCTCATTTTAACATGGAAATTAACCAGTTAGATGTTAATGTCTTATTAGGTAGCTCTCTGGCAGATATGCAACATCACAGTTAATTCAAAGTTTTAAATATTATGTGACAAAGTTTCAGAATTTATGTACATTTCACCAGTGATTTTAAAATCGCGTTCTTTGCTTCTTGTGCATGGCATTACACACGTTACTCTTCCAAAAAGTAAATACCACGAATTTACATAAAAACATTAATTACTTGAATGTATTGTGCATTCATAGCTCTGTTTGAAAAACAACTGAGGCACTTCACTTTGTTAAAATTAGTTTTATGTAAGTAAACAATTTTTAAAATGTTATTTTTTGTGCATTATATAGTAATCAAGTTTCTAATTCAATCACCTAATGATAATGGGCACATGCAATAGCAATAAACGAGATACAGGCTACGCCCAAGTGCTCACCTCACTTAAAGCAACGGGCATATGCAGTAGCAATAGAGAAGTATTAACATTGAAAAGTTTTATAGACAACGCTCAAGTGCACGCCTCACTAATGACAACGGGCAAACGAAATACTAAAACAGTAGTATTTTAGCTAAAATAGTTCTAGGAAACGCCTAAAAGCCTGCTTCGCAAATGACTACAGATAAATGCAACAGCAATACAGTAGTATTTACCTTGAAACAATTTATAGGCAACGCTTAATCACCCGCCTCATTAAGCTGACCAAATCCATGTGCCCCACATAATAATTGAAGTAATGGATTGGCCGCATTATCAAATACAATCTAACTGATAATATTGTTCATGTTTTTCACAGCTATTTTATGTATAGCATAATCTAGAAGCACCCATTTAGCATTAGGACAATAATTTTTAGGCTCTTATTCAATTACAATATTTGTTATTGATTTGAAATCTGTAAAATAATTGAAGGGGCTTGAATGAGTTTCAAACCATTTATATAAAAAAAATATACAATTTGTTCCTTTAAATATTAAACGATTTTGGAATAAAGGGAAAAAAATATTTTTCACTGTCTTATTGTAAAATATTTTATTAAAATATGATTTTCAATCAATTTGGTGGTTTTGTTTTGATGTGTGTTGATACTACTAACAAGCATCAGTGTAATTTGTGATTTTTATAGGGATGTTTGTTAATGTCACATTCTATTTAAATTAAAAGCATATGATTCAAATGAGTTTAATTTTTCTTATTGTGTGCCTTTCGAGGTTTTATGATTGTCGTATTTCATTAAAAATCTTAAGAAATTTTAAAAAAAATTTATTAAAAATTTATTATCATCGTAAAAGTCAAATGATTTAATAGAAAAAGTACAAATCATTATAAGATACAACAGGTTTGCTAACATGTGCATTAAAATGTAATGTGCATTTAAATCAAATGTAATAACTCACGCTTGTTTTTGATTGGCTAACTGATATGCAACTTCATTTAAATTTAAAAATAACTTTAAAACAACTGCCCAGTAAATAAAAAAATCTTGCAAACGTTTATAAGTATATATTTCATGAAGAAGTCAGCAATAATGCAATATTTTTAGTGTATTGTGTTTGGTGCATGAGAATGCTTTTGTAAATAATATATTAAATTATAATATTTGGATAACAGTGTAAAAAATCATACTTTATCACTCATGGACGTATAAAATACCTTAAAGTTTAACAATCACATTTAGTTCACATGGTGAGGGCAGAGATGGAATGCCGTTCACAAGCAGCAGCTGCAAGCAGTGGCGCCATAGACTAATGATGAATATGATTGGTCAACAGAACTGTCAAAATCAGCTTGGTTAAACAATTACACGTAAGTTTGTTTACAAATTGCATTCATACAGACATACGCTTTTGTTAATATTATTAAATTTTAAGAAACTATTTGAGCATAATGTATTATTAAAATGTTCTTGTAATTCAATTTTAGACACATATTCTATTTAAAAACGAGCATATAAAAGGTAATAATATTTTATAACCTCAAAAATACGCCAGTTGTGACCATATAACAAATACATTTCGACTCTTGCCTTCTGCAAATCAGGCAACATTGGCTTACAATTTTCCACCAGAACTGTCAAAAGCTGTTGATGTAAACAAAGCTATGTGTGGTACTCCAATAAACGCATGATTGGTACAAAATTTTACATCTAAAGTAGCAATTTGACACAGAAAATATTTAAATGCATTTATAATTTAATATCAAACACACAGGCTGTATTGCAACTCAAAGTTACAAAGTGATACGAGATTTTATAATTTCAAAGTGCACCAATTTTCCGCCTGCCATGTGACACTATTTTTGACAGTTCTATCGGTGAGTAAGCCGTTCAATAATGAAATCGAACATTTCTTTGTGCAGCTTGGGTGGGCGGTCTACATCCATACAGCGGCATCTGTTGGGACACGTGTTTTCGACAGTTCTGTTGGCACCGCTTGGGCCATAAACGTTTAGCTGCGAGGCGCTTCCATCATCGGTCTACGGCGTGCACTCGCTCGCTCTAGGAGCAGCCGCAGCGGTCGACCACCATGCCCGGCAACAGGCCGTAGATGATGTTGTAGCTGTTGTCGAAGTAGAGCATGGAGATGGCGGACATCTTCCTGGGCGCGCAGCACGGACCCGTCGTCGCGTGCTTGTTCGCTAGCGCCACGATGTGCGTGTGCGGGTACTTCTGCAGGAACACGTAGGGACACTCACCGGCGCAGTAGTTCGCCTCGTACTTCTTCGGCGCAATTATCCAGTCCCAGCCGAACTCTTCGAAGTCCACCGTCAGCGGGTAGCGGCAACACCGCGTCTCCTCCGAGTTCTCGTCGCAGTTCAGCCCCATTGTGCGCTTGGTTCTGTGCTTCCGGTTGTCGGCCGTATGCACCTCGATGAACGGCACCTGAAGGACCCACACCACAACAATAAAACACCATACAGCGAGTTTTATGTGGTATTTTAGTAACATCCCTTCAAATGTATGAGGGGGAAAAGAGAACTGTCATTTCGAGCCTTCTGTCACAAATATAATATGGTCCGAACCAGGGTTGTGACGGATATCCGAATAGACGGATAACATCAATTAATTCATATCTACAGAACATGATTTCACAGCGAGCTTGGAACAAAAATAAAAAAAAAATCCTTTAAAGTAAATAATACATACATATTGTATTTAAGTCTAAAAAATTAGTACTATTAACTTTATACAGTAGGGCGTAAAAGTAATCCGTGGACATTTTTAAAGTTGTCTCTTTGTTGATATTCTCACATTTTTTTAGACATTGACGGATAACAGTAATCGATGTTAAACGAGTGACGATTGGTCGAAGTTTTACTGTAATCGGATTTTAGTGCATGTAGTTCACTGAACAAAACCAAATGAAGGAAAACAATGACTAGCAATATCATACATGGGGCAAATAATTATTAAATTGAAAATATATATTATACTTACAAACATAATAGAGATTGTATCCGGACAACACTAATTATGCCTAGTAGGCGATTCCTCTACTAGCAGCTAAGCAACAAATTGGGGCATCACATTTCTTTTACAGACATTATATTAATTAAAACATTTTTAAATATTATTCCCCTTCTGTGATAAAATATATGGTGCCACTACATTTTCGCATCTAGTTTCATATCACTATGACGAAATGTATTTTTAGTTGTATACAATCACAAACAGGCCACATAAAAATTAACAAAACATTTTCGTTTTGTCTTAACACACATGTGATACTTTTTATTTTCGGAAAATGTACACATAAGTGCTATGTGCTACATACTAAATTTAAATTGCATGATAGGTAGAGAATACACACTAATCGCGATATGAGTTGTGGTGGTACACCAAGAGGCCTGAATTATAATGCAATGGCATAAGGAACATACAATATTATGTACTTTTACTAAATGTTTCTTGTAAAAAATTGCAAATTACCATAAGAAACACTACTCTCACTTTTTACAAAGACTGTTCAACTGTTCGACCACAGGTTTCCATACATTTTCTGACGATGACAAACATGTCAAGCATAGCTCTTGTTCTGAGTGTAGCAGCGCCTTATCTGCTAGGCGAGATCCTGACAGACAGCCAACGACGCATACACTGCAGATCTCATTGGCCCTGCAAGAAATGTCAAGGGGCTTCATTTGTGGAAAGCACGCCATAGCACAGGTCCTTCGCGACCAATCTAGCGACAGTGAATGTGGATATGACGAACTCACACATTCCTCGAAAACTGTGCGGATGCACCATAATGCTGTAGAACAATACATAGGGCCTAGACGATTATTGACTATTATCTTATAAGTCTGGGTAGTCTCGTTGAAAATTGCTTGGTGTACGTCTTCAGTCGTTGTGGTAGGAAGTGTTCGTAGTATAAGCAAACTATGACCAACCACATCACACAAATATTTTCAGTTGACCAAAAATTTTGATAGCCTAATTACAAGCATATTCTTGAAAATCATTGGTCCAGATGTACTCATTGTGAACAGTGAAAATACCTTCATATATATGAGTGGCCCAGTATTACTTGCAACTTTTGTACTAAAGTTTATTTACTATGGTGACCCCTTGGTGCATCCCCACAATTACACATTGTATGTAGTTGAGTAATACTTACTTGTCAGACAATTAAAATTTATCATCTGAAATATACGTAATTACACATTTCACGAAAATGTCTGAACTTAAACTGTTCCAACAATACACTCCTTTGTTAATTTTGATGTACTTAAAAACTTCATAATAGTTTCACACTAAAAACCTAGTTCAGCCTTGTGTTGTAAATTACATGCAAAAACATATTTTATTGCTAAAGGGGTACTATTACATTTTTAACAATATTCTCACAGTTATGTGCCGTTTCAGTGCCACTTTCAGGCACAAATGTACGAATTTAAATTTAATTTTTAATTTTTTAAAGAAGAAAACCAAATAATAAATTTGTAATTTTTATTTTATTAAATTTTGTTTCCATTACTGTACACTCCGACGTAATCTTGTGCAACCCAGTGCACCTGCGCTTGTTCGCAGGCTTCAAACAGATACTGTTTGCTGACGATTTGCGATCGCAGCATCCCGGCCGCGGTTCGCGTCACGCCTTCCCTATGTAACGGAACGACTTTCGCGTTAGCGAACGCTACCCCAACCCCACTGCTAGCAACTTTCATTTCTCGGAGGCAAGCATACGTAAGGGTTTTGAAAGCACGCCTCTGGACCAAGTTACAGCCAGCGGCGACGCCTCGAGACAGTCCACATGACGTCTTGCCCAGGCTTAGCCGCCTGTTAACCAGTCTAAGTAATTTGGGACTTTGGTTGCAGGCGGGGTCCAAGTTGAGGTCCAAGTTTAGCTCCAAAATCAGCCTCCAAGTCGAGCTCCAAGTTCCTAAATTAGCTGCAAGGTGCAAGCTCCACTCCAAGTTTAACTCCGAGTTTCTACTAAAAATGATTTCTTCTGGACGTTAATCAACCGAAACCTCCGGTGCCAGGACACAGGACCTAATTAAATATCAATGTAATTTTTTTGAGCCTGCGAGCTAACTTAAAACCAGTATTAAATTCAAGAGGTATTATGGTGTTACTTTTATATGTATTTTGTTGCCCCGGGGCTCCCTCCATTTTGTAATCAATATGTTTTTAATACCAATGTAATTAAAAGATAAAAACAAAAGTAAATTAGTAAAGTAAAAGGGCACTTATATAAATCAAACCACCAGTCTTGTTATTTCATTAGTATTCATCCCCGATCCACATAGCCTACTAGAGTTGCTAGGAGGTTATAAATAAAATTCTTTTATACGACGTCTGGGCACCTCTGTGATTATTGTTGTCATTGTTTTGTTTTCTGGGCTGACGCTTCCAAGGCCTTAATTTAATTATTCACTTTTGAGTGTTTACCTGCAGCCCAGCGTTCGTTATAGTTATAATAAACATTATTCATCTATTCGTTGCTCAGCTGCAAGTAGTGTCCCATATTTCTTTGAATAATTGTTTTAAAATTTTGTTTTCAAGGGTGCATACTCACTTTAAGTAAAAAGTTGTAAATATGATTTCTTATTATTTTTTCCGTAAGTAATCACTTTCCAGGGTTGTAGTGAAATAAATTCATATTTATTTTTAAACTAATACATAATGAGCTTTCTATGGATGGTAGATTTGCACGAAGATAGGTAAAACGGTATTGAGAGGATTGTTTCAAAGAGTTTTGAAAGTTTTTTTAAAAATACCTACTGCTGTTTTATAAGGTCATGTGTGCTTATGAAACTTTCTTTCTTAGGGAGACACTTGTAGTATAAAATGATCTCTTTGATGTATATGTAATGTTCGTGGAAAGGCAGTATTTACTACTGTTTAGTTAACACCTTAAGTACCGTCCCCTTCTGTCTGCTCCAGCTGATGTATTTGTCCTTGACGTTGAAATGAATCTAAAAAATGCTAGGGGGAAAAGGGAACTTACATACGCGCCATCTTCCTCTTCGTGGTCGATGACGATAACCTGGTGGCCATCAGCGTCGTAGCCCCTGATGACTATGCCACAGTTGTCCTTGGGGTGCTTGAACCACTCAGTGACGAGTCGCTCCACATCGACGCCGATCCAGCCGCCCAGGCCTAGCGGCTGCGAGGCCTTGCCGGAGACGACTGGGCTGAGCGCGGGCGAGTCCAGCCTGGCAGGGGGGCAGGTGCTAGCCGCGCCCGGCTTCACCAGCCGCATCACGTCTACGCTGACAGGCAGCGCCTCGCGCGACGAGTTGCCGAAGTACGCGTGGCCACGCACGTACACCCACAGCTGCGCGCTCACCACCCTGCTGCGCATCACGCGCTCCGAGAAGCGGAACACCTGCAGGCTGTCACGAGGCCTCTGGTCTGCAACATAGAACAAGGAGGTAGATTTAGAGAAGTGCGACTCTTACAGTGGAAACTGAAACCATGTTTTGCGCGACATGTGAAGCTATCTGTTGGGTGAGCTCATAACTATTACCAACAAAAAAAAAACTCAGATGGGAGGTTTAAATCTAAAGTGTTAAGGTTTATAATGTTAATTTAAAAAATTGACGACTAATTGCTCAGTAACAGATGTTTAAACTTTGCGAGAAACGCTTACTGCTGTTTTGTAATAAAAAGTGTATGTTCTACATAAATTAGCAGGAGATACAAAATTTCTGGTAAGCCATACCACAAATTATGTGTTTACCAAAATACGGTGAATTAATTTTTGCTGGTTTGTTGCCTGATACTAGCTAATGCATTTATTCTCACAATAAGTATAGATATGTTAGTAATATATTATGAAATCTACTTTCTAGCGGATGCTCCAAAACTACTTCAAAAATCTAGGTCTCAGTCTCGGCAATCAGAGTTTCTCCCTCATGGTCTGAAATCAGACCATCTTTCAGTCTCAGTCATACTTCATTGCAGCCTCATATTTTTTTTTTACTAAGATGTTCTTTACTGCAACTGACGTATAATTACACCAGTCCACACATGTCGAACCAAAGTTAGGACCTGTGTCACGTCCAGTAATGCGATGAAACTACAAGCCATGACTGACATTTGAAACATTAAGTGGTGGAGGTCAACCAAAACACATCTCAGGTATTCCAACTAATATTTAATTTAAATACTTATCTTCTAGGTTGAGACCATGTTCATGAAAATGGCGTGCCCGATGTTGCAGTAACAACTGTGGTTGTTATTCGCCCTTGAGGATGGCTGCAACAAGGCACACTGAAACATCGGGCACATCATTTTCATGGACGTGGCCTCCCTTAGAAGACGAGAAGTGGTTATTGACTCTGGCCACAAACTATATGATGTTATGCATTTCTTAAATTGCAATCAAACTCCACAACGTGCAGTAAACACGTAACAAGAAACCAGTTGCTGGACCACCGTGGTTGAGCCTAACTTCCATAGCGCAGTTATATGGCGTCAGCGAAGACTTCTGAATTCGAGTCCTGGGTAAGACTTGGGTGGGAATTTGTACTGTCTAAATTAAGACAAATGACAAATCAAACAAAAGAGTGCCAATTGAAAAGTCATAAAAGGGGATGGTTGGCTCGCCGTTAAAGAAAAATTGCCAACGTGCCAAATATTAAATAATTTATCATTACTCGCCCTACAGCAAGGTTCCAAACCCGACAGACTCACATCGTGATTTTTCGCAAGTGGAAGCGAAACCATGTTGCAGAGAGCGGGTGGGTTTTCTCGGGGTAGTGCCATTCATACCGTCAACCTTCCCCACCCAATAGTCGCTGAGGCGTTAAGCACAAACAAAGTTGTCACAAGTCTAGCGTAAAGCACTTTTAATTAGGTAAGTAGTATATGAATGTATATCCGGGGTCAGCCTTAGCTTGGAGGAGACGAGAGAAGCCGACCACCATATTGGATTGACACAATACGGTGGCCATCTTTGATAAACTTCACCTTTGACCTTGACCTTCAAAATTTGAGAAAAATTCCTCAAAATATGCCAAAATTTGTCCAAAATTGACCAAAATCGGACAAAATTTCCAGTTTCTTTAGAAAAACATTCCATCAAAATATCTCGAAAAGTTTTAAAAATAAAATTTGTCCCTATTTCGAGGAGAAAATTTACGTTTTGGGGGAAAATTTTCCGTTTTAGACCTCAAAAATGATAACAGCTTGAAAATTCCCCAAAGAGGCTTAAATTCCCTGGCAAAAAGCCACCCTAAGCCTCTGAATTCATGACCTTAACCATTAAGATATCACGGCCGCCATCTTGAATTATGATGTAACTGTTGCAATCAGGGGCGCAACAACAGGGGGGGGGGGACAAGGGTATTTTGCCCCCCTTTGAAACCTTGAAGTGGGGGCAAATGGGAGCAAAGAAAGTGCTGTGTAATCAATTTTTAGATAATAAAACTGCTTAAAGAGAACAATTTTCACCTTGAAATACAAATTTTCCCAGGAGGACCCCCGGACCCCCCGATTCAACAGGGGGGATAGATGATTCTTTATAAAAAGGTATATTGCCCCCCCCCCTTTTTGGAAATTTAGTTGTTGCGCCCCTGGTTGCAATTAACGTTACGGCCTCCATATTGAAAATGCGTATTATGTATGCTATAAATATGGGGAAAATTGTTAAATGAATAAAAAAAATTAAATAATAAAATTTTTATAAAATATTTTGACATTTAAAAAAATTACGTTAAATCAACCGTCTGCAAAATCCGTAATTACTATCAGAAAAATGAGGAAAAAATCGTAAAAAATATTTAAATAAAATTTAATATAAATTTTTTATAAAAAGCTTATAAAATGGAGTACATGGTTCGAACCCGGCGAGGGCAAAAAAAATTGCGATGGATCCTTCCTCCACAGAAGTCACCGACAGACTGACATCCCACCACCAATGCCAAGGTACATATATATCACCAGTTAGTATGACATCACATCCACCGTCTGGTTTTCGTCTGCTGGAGGCCGCCATTTTGTTTTCGTATGCTAGATGGTGCTACCACCATATTATTTTAATTTTTAGCCATTAGAGTGCAATAATTATTTATTGCCAAGGCGCGTGCCATCTTGTTGGCCGTCTTGGCCTGACATCTTGGAAATCTATTTACATAGAAATGCAGGAAAAATTCAAAAATTCACAAAAAGATCACTTTTTCAAATAATGATTGGTTTGATCGATAACCATTCTCACTTAAATCCCTAGACGATGCAAAAAAAAAAAAAGTAACTTTAGGTAAAACATATTTATTCATTAAAATATGAAAAGAAACCTAAAAGCAGCTTAGGTTCCTAGTCTTCCAGCCTCCAGTAAGCTGATGATGAAATATTGGCCATCATCTTGAAATTTCGTAATAGTTAACTTAGAAATTCTGAAAAAATCCAAAATTCAACAAAAGAAATCACTTATTAAAATAATGATTGATTCAATCATTATATGTACGTGGTTCGATTATCGACCAGAGATAAGTGTCACTAAAGATTAAAATAAACGTTAAATACTGTTTCCCAATACCATTCGGGGAATTTATTAATCATTCAATCTACAAAAAACAACTTTATACAAGATACCTGTTCGTCGTAATAAATAAGTTGTCGCTGTGCCTATCATTGAAGTTTTATTTTAATGCATGAAATACATTCCAATCAGTTTACGTACAATGCTATACGTATAGGTCAAGTGTCTTCAGAACACGAGACCAGGTCATGTACAAAGTCAAATGTATAGGCCAGACGTCTCCGAACCTCAAAACCTTCATTGATAGCTAATATAACATATTTCAAGCAGTAAAGACAAATTCTTCGAACTGTCAGACCTAAAGTATCCACAAAATCAATTACAAGCAATTAGACCAACAGAACCAGTTTACGCTTACTAAAGGACCAATAATCCTTGAATAATGCTTTATAAAGACCAAGAGGTTTTGAACCAGTAAATATTCAGAGTCACTACCGATTGAACATTGTGTTACACTCTCTCTCTACATTAGTGTAACGTAAATGTCTCCCTGGAAACATTTTGGGAGACTGTGGATCTTTAGTTTTAAAAGAATAAATAACAACAAATGCAGGTTAGTCTATAACTGTGCCTCTATTTAGTTTTCTATCATAGTTAATTGAACAAAAGTAAACAAAACATCATCTTCATAATCATAAGTTGGTTTGGTAAAGGAGTTAATTACCTACTTAAAATATATATAATTGTACTAATACATTAGAAGTTACAATTTATAATATAGGGTAATACCTTTATAAGTGAAAATTTTATACTTAATGGGTTTATACATTAAGAATTTAACCTTTACAATGGAGGTAATACACCAATAGGGGCTAATGCATGAATAAGTTAAAACTTATTCTAGGGCCGGCCCGTGCCTAATTATTAAGAGGTGCCTTACACCATAGTTAAACATAAAAATAAACAATACCAGCATTATAATTGTTAGAATGTAGCACAATTAAAGTCCTGCAATTATCCCACTTTAGTTACCACATATATAGTACATTAGCTGGCACTTAGAAATTGCATAGCACTAGCACGCTGTGGAAGTCGCGGAGAATTTGGGGGTCGTATTATTGGAACTTGCTGGTCGGGAGTGATACATTCTACTGTAGCCGGGCTGCCAGGTGGCACCTTAGTATCTTTCGGTTAGGGAAGATGAGGAAGAGCATTTGGCCGCAATGTCGGCACCGGCTCTGGGACCATGTCTGTGAACAAGTCAAATCCAAAAGAATTAGACCTGCTTCACAGCCAGTCGTCAAACGGACAAAAATGCCCACAAAAACGGGGATCGTTGTAGAAGAGAAAGAGGGTGTCAAAAAGTCACCAAAACAGGACGTTGTTCCTTGTGCTTAGCAGTGGTCCCGCTGGGATGCGCGCGAAATCCTGACCAAAAAAAAGCACGGGGGATGTGGAAGCACTCATAATTTAGATTTATTAAAATTTAGCAAAATATATAAGTTTCTACATTGAAAAACAGACTAATAATTACTATCTAAAAACTAACAGAAAACATCCCTTGACGAGACGACTACATCCTAGTGGGCGTGTCGAAGTTGAATCTTGCTAAGGTCTGGCCGAGAAACGAAGTAGTCAGTCTGACGTCGTGCCAATAAGTCCCTGGTAGGTCGGTGTGGTGATGAATTAAAAACAGGTGCTTGATTTAGAAAGAAAGGGGGGATACTTCGGCTTCAGAGCCGAAAGGTTCAAAAGACTTCCGAGTGAGTGGTCGTGAAATACCTGTTTCGATATTGCGGTGCCAATTAGTATTTTTGGCACAATTCTAAATTTTAATTTTTGAAAAATTCTGTCGCCAGTCATTCTTTTGCTGCAAGAACTTAAACTTTTTCCGCCTTCTGTACACTCCCACTTAATCTTTGTCAGACCTGTCTCCCCAATCATTCCCAGCATAAATATAATATTGCCTACCATCTAATGACCCAGCAAGTGCTATCGTCTTATCCCCGCCTTTGGTGCACGTCCGTCGCCTGTAATTTTCCTCCGAGCCGTGACAAGAAGTGCTATCTCCTGCAAGCTATTAGAGCAGCTTGTTTCTGAGAGCCAGCCTTACGCGAGCGATTTCAGGCACGAGCACGGGTCATTTTGCTCGAGCTCTCGACACATTGTCGGCCGCTGCCGAGAGAATTTCCCACTGGCAGCAGCACATTTTCCATCCCCCCCTATGACCTTTCCAGGGAACCAGGGCCAGTTCAATGGCCGGCCAACAACCCCAGCCTGTCTCGAGGCCACGACTCCAGTCCGAATGTATCGCAGCCGCACTCTCGTGGCAGAGTTGCGAGTTATTTCCCCTGGGTGTTTGAATCCCTGCTAAACGCCTGCCCCCTGGCGCCTCACGCAACAAACAGTGCCCCGTAGTTCATTTCCAAGCCACCAGAGCGCTGCACTAGTCCGTTCCATAAGACCAATGATTTAGCAGTCGCCTCGTGCGAGTCGATCTCTCCTTGTTTCGGACACCCCTCAGTAGGTCGCGCTGACATCGGCCAGTACCACCAACTTCGAGATATCGAAGTTAGTATTTCTCGACCACTCCCTCGGAAATTTTCGGAATCTTTCGGTCCAGAAGCCGAAGCCTCCCCCCTTTCTTTTGATTGACTTCGTCATTTAATTACGAGTCACCGCCACCCAAAACTTAATTAGCGCCGCGACAGCAGACTGACCACACCTCATCGTCGGCGAGCCACACATCAAGACTTCACTCTGGTCGTTGTTTAAAGATGTAAATCAGCTAGGCAAGGGATGTGATCCCTACAACTTTAGTAATTAGTGAGTCTGCGTACCTCGTAGAAGTAGTCATGCTTCGTTAATAATACTTCATAATATTTTCTATCTTTTGAATCATGGAAACGTCCGCGACAACCGCATGTTCGCGAGCTCCGCACCCTGGCTGACGCTATAAGCCATCTCCATGTATGACAGGGTCCAAGGGCCGGATGCGGACCTAACACCACCACCCTGGAGTCCTTCCTCCAGCAATCAGGATGACTAAGGCGCCCTGATAACTCGTTAGCAGCTCAACTTCGGCCAGCGAACATCAAACCTCCAGTCCTTCAGTTTTTTTATATCTTCAGAATAACATTAAATCACGACGTTGAAAAGATCACACAAGAAATTTTTCTTTCGGGACTTTAATCGGTCTAAGCGTACTGGGATTGTAAAAACTTAACCTGTTTATTGTTTCTGATTCTATTGTAATTATGTCCAATGATGAATGTTTTTCTAATTAGGGCCGGCCCATTCTTTAGATAATGTAATTTTAGATCCATGTTAATATAATTTAATAATTTTAATATCTTTGTCAATCAATTTATCAAGTTTATTATTCTATGTGAAAGTAATCAAAAAATAAATAAACATAGAGGTACTTATATCCAGACGTAATCATTATTTCGCCTTTTGAAATTAAAGGATCCACCAGTTACACAAGTCATCAAGAGAGAGTGAAGTGTAACAATATCTCGACGTTTCTTCTGGCACCCGACGGCAGCGCTATTTACTGGTAGGTGGCCAAAACAGAAAATAAATCGACTCGCGCATGTTGCACAAGAGCCAAAGACTGATGGGGGCATTGAAGCAATTAGAGCACTTGGAGCTGTAGGAACAATTGTAGCTTTGGAGCATTTGGAGCTTTGGAGAACATGAAGACAGTGGAGAAATTAGAGCACTTGGAGCAGTTCGAGCTTTAGGAAAAAATGGAGCTGTTGGAGGATTGGACCTTTGGAGCAATCGGAGCTTTGAAGCATTTGGAGTTTTGGAGTATTGGAGCAATTTAAGCACTTGGAGCCTACAGTATATTGGTAAGATCGTATTCCTGTGACGAGGTTGTATCACACCACATCGAATTTTTGTCCAAATGTGCTTCCTTTTTTTAATGCGCGTCCTGTGTGTATATTGCATGTTCTTTGCATACCCTATGTGTGAGTGAACTGTGTGTCCATTGTGCATACAGTGTGTGCTGGATGTCCATCGCATGTACTGTGTGTCCATTGCATGTAGTGTGTGTAACTCAGTGTTCATTGAGCGTGTACTGTGTGTTCATTGAGCGTGTACTGTGTGTTCATTGAGCGTGTACTGTGTGTTCATTGAGTGTGTACTGTGTGCTCATTATGTGTCCAATGTGTGTGCTGTGTGTCCATTTTTTGTCCAGTGTGTGTACTGTATGTCCATTGAGTGTACTTAGTGTGTACTGAGTGTTCATTGAGTGTTTACTGTATGTACATTATGTGTCCAGTGTGTGTGTACTATGTGTTCATTGTGTTCATTGTGTTTAGAGTATGTGTGCTGTGTGTTCATTTTGTGTGAGTACTGTGTGTTCATGGCATGTCCAGTGATTGCTGTTTGTGTACTGTGTGTTGTTTGTGTGTCCAGTGTGTGTACTTGAGTTCATTGTGTGTATTGAGTGTTATTTTCTTTTGTTAAATGTGTGTCTTTTGTTAAATGTGCACAGTCAAATCTGTGGTGGCTCTGAATATTTACTGATTCAAACCTTTTTGTCTTGTTAAAACATTTTTCAGGGATTCTTGGTCTTTTAGTAAGCTTTAAACATCTTCCGTTGGTCTAATTGCTTTTAATTGATTTTATGGATACCTTAGGTCTGACAGTTCGAAGAATTTGTCTTGACTGCTTGAAATATGTTATATTAGCTATCAATGAAGGTCTTGTGGTTCGAAGACGTCTGGCTTATACATCTGGCATTGTACATGACCTGGCCTCGTGGTCTGAAGACACTTGGCCTATACGTATAGCATTGTACGTGAACTGGTTGGAATGTATTTCATGCATTAAAAAAACCTTCAATGGTAGGCACAGCGACAACTTATTTATTTCGCCAGACAGGTATCTCGTATAAAGCCGTTTATCGTAGAGTGATTAATAAATGGTAATGGGAAACAGAATTTATGACTTATTTTAAACTTTGGTGACTCTTATCACTGGTAGAGAATCGAACCACGTACGGATATCGATTGAATCAATCATTACTTTAATAAGTGTTTTTTTTAACGAAATTTGGAAATTTTTTTCCGAATTTTTAGGTGAATTATTATGTAATTTCTAGATTATGGCCAATATTTCGTCATCAGTTTACTGGAGGTTGGTAGACTAGGAACCTAAGCAGCTTTTAGGTTTTTTGTCATATTTTATTGAATAAATGTGTTTCTCCTAAATTTAACTTCTTTTTTTTTTTTTTTGCATAGTCCAGGGATCAAAGCGAGAATGTATATCAATCGAATCAATCATTACTTGAATAAGTAATTTTTCAATGGATTTTGGAATTTTCCTGAATTTCTTGGTTAAAAATTACAGATTTCCCAGATGGTGGCCAAGATGGCCAACAAGATGGCGAGCGCCTTGGTAATAAATGATTCTTGCATTCTAGCGGGTAAAAATTAAAGTAATGTGGCGGTAGCTCGCTTTAGCATACGAAAACAAAATGGTGGCCTCCAGCAGACGTAAACAAGATGGTGGACGTCATGTCATAATACTAGCTGGCGATATATATAAATATATATCTTGGCATTGGTTCTGGGAGTTCAGTCTGTCGGTGGCTTCCATGGAGGAAGGATCCTTATCCATTTTTATTTTGCCCTCACCGTGTTCGAACTATGTACTCCATGATGTAAGTGTTCATTTTATTAAAATTTTAATTAAATTGTATTTAAATATTTTTTATTTTCTTTTCCCAAATTGTTTGATGAAATTACTCATTTTCAAGATGGAGATGTGACGTCATAATTTTTAAAATGTGAAACTTTTTATTAAAATTTTATTAATCAATTTTTTAATTTAAAAACTTTCCCCCATTCTATAGTATAACAATTACTCATTTTCAATATTGAGGCTGTAACTATAATTGCAACGGTTATATCATAATTCAAGATGGCGGCCGTGACATCCTAATGGTCGAGGTGATGATTTTGGAGGCTTAGGGCTGCTTGTCACCGGGGAATAAGTCTCTTTGCGGAATTTTAAAGCTGCTGGCATATTTGAGGACTAAAACGGGAAATCATGCCTCAAAACGGGAATTTTTCTGTTGAAATAGGGAAATGTTTAATTTTTTAATTTTTTTTTTTTTTTTTTTTTTTTTGCTTTTTGCTGTGGAAATGTTTGGTGGATTTAGGCAAATTTTGGGCAAATTTTGGCATATTTTGAAGATTTTTTTTGTCAAATTTTGTAGGTTAAAGTCTAGGTCAAAGGTCAATTTCATCCAAGATGGCCACCGTGACGTGTCAATCCAAGATGGCTATCGGCTCCTCTCGACTCCTCCCAGCTAAGCCTGTTCCCAGACATATATTCATAATTAGGTTATTTCCAGTTTCAATATTATATCACTTTTAAAAACGCAACGCTTAAAAAAAATTTTAATTTGTTTAATTTGTCTCCCATTAAATGATACTTTGGATGAAAAGAAATCTAGTTGTAAAAAAACAACAATCACAGACATAGTGTATGAAATAAGCTATAATGGACCGTGTTTTTGCGCCCATTTTCTTTTATTAGAGCACAAATTGTTTCTGTTTTCACAGGTAATATTTACTTTTCCCATCCTAATCTTTGGAAACAGTAAAAAAACGCATTTGAAATTTTTATTAATTAAAATTTTAACATATTTCAAAAACCAATCCATTTGATGATAGATAAATTCTTTTCCTCATTTCCTGATCTAACAAAAATGTAATATCTACATTAAATTTGGTTTATTATATTTTTCTTAACTCATGCAGCGTCTTAGGTGGACTACAAAACACCTTGAACTGGCACAAAAGAATTATGAAATTCGATTAGGTTACTAGATCACCGACAAACAAACTTTTATAAACTAGTAATTTAATTTCTGTAATTATTTAAACATAACTATTATATAAATTACAATTTCTTGAAGTGAACTTATTTATAAGTATAACCATAAGTTTTGCGCTTAACTACTTAAAATAATTATAATTATTTTTTAAAGCTTATTAAGTTTGTTTTAAAAATAAGTATTTATTCATCAAATCAAATGCGAATAGCATATTTATAACTGAAGTCCAGATTATCAGACTGAACAACTACAATTGATATTTGTTAGTAATTTGTATATACATAACTAAAATTGTCCTAAAATTTAACAAATTTTACATTAAATTTTTTTTTAAAGCTAAAACTCACAAAAACCATTAACATAAATGCTGATAGCTCAGAAGACCTACCTAATTCTACTCCACGCCTTATACAAGGGTTACTTTTTGTTTCGTTATTATTTCTGTAAAAATACATTAGTTTTATTTTTCTCATAAGTACATATAATTATTGAAGCGTATTTAAGTCAATCTGACCCAATTTCACATATCTTACATAAAACACAAACACAAATCTTTGACCGGCAATTCAACAAAACATAATCCAAGTGTATTTTAACTTTTGAAAATAATATATGTGTTTTATTTATAAAATATAGTAACAGGCTTGTTTAAATTTATATAACTTTACTGTTTCTTCTCACATTTACAAATGTGCAAATAAGGCCTCTAAAACAAGAGCTTATTCATGCAACTGCTCACCTCACAGGAGCACACGTCATATAGACAATGCTGTGAATGACCTTAAGTGACCGATTTTCACCACTGCATTAATGCCCTGCACTCTTTGCCCGACAAGTGCTATGATTGGCTACACTTAAAACCAGGGCATAGGACGCGATATTTTTTAAAAATGCATCAATTGAAAACAATTTTACTTTCATATTCATACGCCTCCCACGTCAATATACTCCTTCAAGGCCGCGGGCTGCATGGGTCAAGAGAAACAAGACATCATTCACGACTGCACTGGCATTGCATACGAGCTACTTGGAGTGGCCTTCAGCTACCGCCAGCGCCGAAGCGTGCAAGAGTTCGCCGTGCGTGCACATTTCTGTGCCCGCAGAGCTTTACACAGTGCGGCTTTCCTTGGTCCAGTGAGGAAGCAATCTTCTTGCTGCGCTCACGAAAGCTTTATGCGATAATGTTTACTTAAAAAGAAACACAGACGTGAATAATTATTTAAATCATTTTTTAGTCTACCGAGTTTTAAAACGGACTAAAAAGTATTAAAATAATTTCTCGTAGCCCCATAAAGATTATAACCCCATACAGATTATAACCCCATACAGATTATAACCCCATACAGATTATAACCCCATACAGATTATAACCCCATACAGATTCCTAATCCCATACAAATTCATAACCCCATTCAGATTGTCCTGAAAATTTTAATTTGTGAATTTTTAATATATATGAAAATAGTTGTAAGATTTAAAACGAAAGATATGGAGCGCATACAATAGGTAAAGTCAGTAAAAATTTTATTGCACTGCAAATGATATGAACTCTTGAGTGGGTTTTCTCAACGACAGCGATTTCCTACACTGCTTACTATTATCTGTTGCATGCGCCCCACGTGTTTACTTTTAAATCTTACAGGTATTTTTATAGATATTAAAAATTCATAATCACAGATTTTTAGGACAATCTGTATGTGGTTAGGAATCTGTATGGGGCTATGAGAAATTATTTTATACTTTTAAGCCCGTTTTCAAAACATGGTATATGGAATATTTAGTTTGATTTAAATCAATATGTTCTATCTTCAGTCTTGTGTGAGCTTGTCGCCCAGTTCTGAGCTATGCTTAAAGTTTGAAGTCTGTAGCTCATCGGGAAGTTAGTTTAAAATCGATTGTAAAATTTGTGCTGAAAATACAATCAAACAGACAGTCAGGAAAGTGAGTTTTTAAAAACGTGGTTAACGTGGTAAAAACAGCTTTAACTTTTAATCTGTTTCATGACACTTGCATTTCGTAATACTTGATATTTAGTTACGTGTTCTAGCGGGCGAAAATGACTGTGCTACTCATGATATAACCATTAACAACATAACAACATAACAGTAATAGTTAGATAGGGCTTCATTCGGAAATATTTATTTAAAATCAAGTCTAAACATTCTTACGTAACGGTCATATTACATCACGTACAAATCCCTTACTAAGGGCTACAAATATTTCAAACGCAAAATTTAATGTTTTGCTTCGAAAGTGGTTTGGCAAGTCATCAATTCTTTAAATTTCCCTGGCGTTTATAAAGCATTTGTGTTTGTTTAGCAACTTATTTTTTCTCTCTCGTGGTTTTCTAGTATCAGCTGTTTGATAATGCATTTAGGTAATCTTTTGTAGTACATATAAGTTTTAACTTACAGGAATAGAAATAAGTATCATCATATTATGTTACAAATAACTATTTAAAAAACGCTGGCAAGTTAATTGAATTAAATATGTGAGGGTGAAAACATACGAAAGAAAACGAAGTTTGGATAGCAAATATATCAAAGAATGTGATTAGAATTAAGAATAACAGTAAATCATTAGTAAAGTGCGTAACATACACAACTGTCATTTTCTAGTGCTTACAAAAATATATAGCTAGGGTCATGCATTTTTCGCGAAAAGATTCCGAGAGTAGCGGGAAGTTGAAACACGGTAGCATCGTCTGTGTTTCGTGATTGAGTCAGGTTATTTCAGATAAATGTCTACTGTTACAACACCAATCATAGTAACTCACTATGGAAGCAAATACGTCCTGAGTGGCTCGGTCAATAAATGCAAAGATTTCCAACACAAGGAAGATATAGCGAGTTGCAGTCTAATAGGCGTTGAATTTTTTTTCGCAAAAAATGCCTGCCCTTATATATTATAGCTTGGGCAGTCGTGAATATAACGTAGCTTTTGAAACAACTATTACAGTAAAAATCGTTCTTATGCTATCCATTAGAAACTAATATTTCGGGATTTCATGCTCTCGAGAGCACAAACATTAATGTTACTATATGTAGAATAAATAATTACTACTGAAGATATTAAAATAACGCCAAAATGGCCTCCGGTTCACTAAATACTTTAATATTCCTATAAATCATCAAGTTAGTGATACTTTAAACCAACCCCGACCTATGTTAAAAGTGAACTATCTATTTTAACACAAACGTAACTAATCAACGCTGCTTGTGCCTTCTGAATACAGAAAATCATGAGTGATACAAGATATGACTAAAACTTAGGCTATGTTTCTACGCAATTATGAATACAGCTCCTAAATTCAATACCTTCTACTAACTACAATAATGGGGACAATATTCTTAATGATTGCTACATGTTTAAGTTGAAGAATTTAAACTCTCTTGTGCATGATCCCGTATTAGCAAATTACTTTCCTTCCTCTCATCTGCATATGTATAGTTTATACTAAATTATAACTTTCCGTTCCCAAGACATTGGACTGTGGACTTGTGGATCACGTCTTTTTTCTCGGTTGACGAGTACAACGAATTTCTCCTATCCTGCATTCGCCTTAGGAATAATCAAAGTTGCATGGGAAGACAAACAGCCAAGAAGAGTTTCGCAGGTTATGAGTGACACAAAGGATTATCAGACTGATTCCTAGAATATTATACAATTATTTATATTCACTGTGAGCTTTTAAGTAAATCTTTGTTAGTCGAACATCAGGGGGTATCACGTAGCACAAATGTTTCAGACACATGTGTAAAATGTTGCAGAATAATGTTTGATGTGTAGGTCTTCGCTCTCGGTACCTATACGGGATTTTGGTAGGAGTAATTCCGTGAAAAATGGAACAGAAGTCGAATGAATGGAAATGTGTAACCACGGTGTTGAAGTCATCAAGATGGCGGACCCAGGTGTAGCAACATCAACCCGTATATAGTCACTTTCGGAAACATTAGGGAACATACCAAACGTATTGGTATGCCAAATGAAACTTTATGATGGTGAAACCACCCTAAAAAATATATATTTGGTAAACTAAGATGGTCACAGTAAAACCAATCACAGGTTTTAAAATACATAAGAAAACAGGCACTACACTGTTGATAATACATAGTCTCATTTCAGTTTGCAATAGCGTGCGGTTGAGAAGTTCAAGGGATAATTTTTGACGTGATTCAAACCTCGTCAATGGAAAAACTTTTTATTTCTTTTTTAAAAACATAATAACATAATATAATAATAATGTTGAATCAGCTCAATAAGGTTGAGGTTTGTTTGTAGGAAGGTTTTACAAACTTATTTCAGTTGTTTAAGCAAAAAAAAAATACAAAAATAAACTTAATTTTAAAATAATGTGTTTTTAAATGTTTTAGGTTAAGATTTTATCAATTCCATAGATGTATAAAGTCTAACATGCGTAGAAACTTTATAGTATTAACTGTTTGATAAATTTTAACAAGCTGGGCAGTACTTTAATAAAATTCATTGTAGAAAATCAGTTCCAAAGCTGAGGTTTGAACTTTTCCAAGTTTTTTTCGCTTTTATCGGAGCCGTTTCTAATAGTTTAAAATTTATGTTTGTTTCATGCTGCCATCTACGGGTTATGGTGGCAAGCATCGTTTACGATTTAGGCAGAAAATTACAGCGGAGGGAACAGAATGTATGGGTTTGATTCGCATCCAAAAATGTTGGTATTTGAAAAGAAACTATTCTTTTTTACGTTCATTATCACGCTTGGCATTATTTTAAAGAATTATACGTTAAATTTCGAGTCAGAGTTGCGTATTATAAATTTATTTGCAACATAAGAAATCAAGAGTTTGTTCCTTACCGAGGCTAGATGTATACACATCATTAGCGAGTACTGAAAGTCTAGCTCAAATGTTCTTTACACGTTTTAGTGAGGTCACTATACGGTTTTAAGATGTGTCTGAAACATTGTGTGCTCTGTGATGATATTAATTTATATAAATCAAGCGTTGAAGTAATGAGCCAATTTTTCTATAACATCCCCCCTTGTAAATTAATCAGTTAAGTCAACACATATTATGAAAATTTTTAATCATAGAATTAAATGTTAGGTATATATTGATTAATTTTATTAAATTTTATTTACTTAAATTTGAAATTTCACATTTTATTTATTTTTAAAGAATAAACATAATGTTTTAAATACTAGCTCACGAACATTAGTTCGTTATGTGCTGTAAATTATGCCGTATAATAGAAACAAAAGCTGCAAAAATACATCAATTTGATTCACACAAAAATGTGATTTTATATTATTTCATTATATAAATACCCTATAAAATTTATTGAATATTGTAAAAAAAACTATTTTAACGCCTGTGTAATTTATCAACATTGGAACCTTTGACTTATTTTAGTAAAACCTTTATTTAAAACATTTCATCAAATTATATTTATTTTAGTTTATTTTTAAACAATCGTCAGTCATAGATATCTAAAAAAATAAGATTATTTTTTAAACATAACACCACAGCTTTAATTTATTTTTAAATATCAGCCTTTAAAACCACTCTAAACATATCTGTCAGTTCGATTAATATTTCTCAAAGGAATTCATTGTTTTAGTTTTATAATAATAAAAATATTTTGAAACTCTTAGGTATGAATAATGAATTAATGATTGATTTCTTTTACCAATTTGACTTAATTTGACAAATTTTCGAATTTGATACTTCATATTTTTTTGAATTTTTAATTAGTATGAAGTTTTCAATATAGATGTCTTCAGTATTCAATGATTTCAAAAGTACAAAAAATGAAGTGGTGAATACAAGATAATTTTCAGGTGGATTTAGACAGTTTTTTTAAGTGAATTTATGTGTCATTTATTATATGTAATTTATATACATACACTAAACTGTTTCCAATGAAATAATATTAAGGAAATTATTATAATAAGTATCCCTGTTAGTTGCAACAATATTAATTTTGGTCAACAATTCAATTATAATGGTTAAAACCATTTTAGAGAATTCAATACAATTTTTGGACATACTCCATTGCAGTTTTACACTCTTTGTCATGGAAAAAATTCAAAACGCAAATTAAGAATTATAAAATAAACCCACAGATATCAAGCCAAAATCAGCTGATGTCAAACAGATAAACCAAACGATGGACCTAAACTAAGCATTGTTTTTTAAAACAAAAAGCTGATTCACTTACACGTTCTAGTACGAGGAGGACTTTCAGTAGATGTACTGGCTTCTTGTTCCACATATTGTCTTTTAATAGCTGCATCAATAGAACACTTACGAGTATAATTTTTACGACACTCCATATGTATGGTCACAGATTTCTGCTCTTTAAGATATTCTGAAAATTCATCAGCTCTTTCAGTACTTGCATTGATTAATGTCTTCATACCACGTTCAACAGTAACAATTTCACCTTTAGTTAAAAGTTTAGCACAAATAAAACAATATTCTGACATTTTTGTTATAAAACTCAAAACAGCATGAAATAGGTTAAAAAATATAGGTTAGAATAAACACGTATTTTCACTCCGGAGTGGCACTCAAGTCTAATAGTATGGAATGTATTGGGCATTCTAAGATAAAGCAGGTATATGACCCTAACCACGCAGACAATTGAATAGGAGACAGATGTTGCTCAAGGTTACACTGGCGTATAAAATGAGGGACTGTTTTTTTTTTACCCAACATTCTCATATTTATAATATTTTAATATGTGTAAGTTACACTGACCGATAGAATAATATTTTTACTTGTATTACAGCTTCAGTGATGTATATACGTGGTGTACTTATACATATGACGATTACAACTCTTTCAACGTTTTGAATCGTTATATCTCAAAAACGGTGGCTCGTAGGAAAAAACGTATTTTGACATGTTTTATAGATAATTATCTGATATACAATTTTTGTCCGAGCAAATTTTATGGTAAGAATTACCGTTGTGCTGAAAATCGCGAAAAACCCGTTTTTGTGACACTTGACCCCGAGTAAATTTTTTTCCAGGTGTCGGATCGATGAGAAATTTTTAGATTTCATTTATTATGGTGTTTTGAACAATACTACCAATTTTCAGCTAGGTGCGAATTTTTGTAACTTCACTCTTATTTTTTGGTCTCATTTGACCGGATTATGGACAACATAACGACGATAACACTAACGAACATATTCAAATTTAAATATCAAACAGCACAAGCATTCAGTGGAAGGAATTTAGTCATGAAATTATAATAACAGTACAGACGAATACAGCGGGCTAACGAGACAGTTTCAACAATAACAGTAAATGCAGGTAGACAAAGACTTGGACATCGCAGCAAATATACAAACACAACGATGAAGATAAACAGATACAACGATGACCACACCAACGAACAGAATAGGTTTCCTAAGACAAAACAGTTGCAACATTTCGGGAACCGGCATCTTTTTCCGTCATCGGGCACAAACAGACTGTGCTATCGTCGTTGAGTTGTCGATAATACCTGTTTATGTTCATCGTTGGGTTTACCTGTTTGACATCAGCTGAGTTCGGCTTGTTATCTGTGGGTTAGTTTTTAATTCTTAATTTGCGGTCTTCAATTTTTTTCCATGACCAACAGTGCAAAAATTCAATGGCGTATGTCCAAGAAATTGTATTGAATCAAAATTCCCCATTGCATCATTCGTTTAAAGAACGTAAGTAATTTGTTACAGTTTTTTCATAATTATGTGAGTATCAGCATATGTATTTTTGATTACCTAAATTTATGGTTTTAATTACTTATTTGAGATTCTAGCGTTTAATGGTTTGAGAAAATTCCTAAAATGTATTAATAATGTGATTTTAAATAGAAGTCTTTTGAATAAGACCAATTAAAATTTTACTAGGAGCATTATATATTTTATTTATTTTATCTCTAATATAAAAAATTATTAATATAAATAACTATATGGAGAAGAAGAATCTTATTATATGTAGACTACGTACTTAAAAAATTTGTTTAAAGAAAATAGTATAATTTTTTATATCAGTAACAGTTTTAACGCTTTGAGGGTAATAAATATTCAATATTTAATGTCATATTCAAATTCAGGTTAAGTAAACTTATGCATTTTTTTCTTTATTCTAAACTGATGTTACTGTTTTGTTTTATATCTTAAATATTTAAAACAAGACTGCCAACAAAAGTAAGAAACCGATCAAGTAATATTAGTGTTTATACCTGGGCTGCTGTAACCTATAAAATCACACATGAAATACATTAAAAGCGGAGGCAGTTATAAATATTAAGTAAGTATTATGTAAACTCAGTTATCACGGACGATAAACATTTTGTGTTTTTCTGAAAGCGGTGCCGTCTTACCATGTTAAGCACCGGCTCCCCTCACACCAACAAAAACGGCACCTGAAAAGAGAGAATGGAAAAAATAATTAATGTAGACAAAAAATCACATAAATTGAAAAATTGTCATATATTAAACCCTCAGAGTACCTGCAAGCAATATATAATCACCATTATCACCATCAAAGCATTTTTATTAAAAAGTGAAATATATATTTTAAATATAGTTTACAAACATTTTTTTCAAAAATAATGAAAATATTTTGATTACGAAAAAATTGTAATTTAGAAAAAAAGTATGATTTATAAATACTATTATTAACAGAAATCTCCTCTGCAAGAGAATAGATATTTCCTTAAACGGCGATCCAAATATAGCTTGCAATTCCTACTCATGTAATAACAAACACACCATTAACTAAGCTCTATCGTAAGTTTGGAGCCCCTAGTTCTTGTCTTATTTGTAAGTTGGTGCAACTGCTTCACAGTCGCTATATTCTAAATACTCACGACATCCCTCTAGTTACTCAGTTACCACAGTTGTGGTTTTCTTAAAGTATCCAGCTTGTGTTGTGAAATCAAATTTTAAAAAACATTTAAATAAAAATATGTTTGCTAGTCGTATTTGCACTAATAGCATAAAAAACGCGAAAAAGTACTAATTGCAACATAACATGCAACGAATGACTGAAAAATTATTTATTTTGAGTCAAGTGTTACATTAAATAACTCACAAGAATAATTTTACTCAAACACGAAGTGTAATGGTCTCTCGCGTCACAAGACTGAATTAACTGTTTCTCCTCGTTCCCTACAGTCAGCACTGGCTGAGTCATTCAGTGCGTGGATTACAGAATCAACAAATGCATTTAATTATTTTCCTTGATTTTGATGTCATTCTTTATAAAGAATATTTCAAAACAAAATAAACCAGAACTTTCATTGTTATATTTATGACCTTGTATTACATGGCAAGAATATCATCTGATACTTGTATACTACATTATACTAAAAAGATTTCATGAATATTTGCTTTTTCTATAATAGAGAATTTTATTTTAATATAAATAGTATTACTTTTGCATAGTGTATTTCAAGTCAAGTTTGGCGAAATTCTTTATCCAATGTTAGTTTTGTTTCAATATATTCTCCAATTGTTTGCGATGTGTTAGGGGCTTGTCATTATATTTATTCGAAGTAGTGTTTTATTGTATTTTCATCAATATTTGTATTAAATTAATTTTATGAAAGCAAACACAATTGCGGCCTGAATATATGGAATTCTAATTATTATTTTTTTCATAATACTTAAATAATGTTCCTGAGACCTAAACTACTATGCGCACACGCTCACATATTTTACAGTAAATGCATATTTAAATTAAACGTTTTTTAAGAGTTTAAGTTCCTTTATTTTGGTTTGATTACAAGCTTCTGGTCTAGGAACGGACAGCAGAAATTCAAAATTTAAGGGCGTAGAGACTTATGGTAACATTGAATTAAATTAGGAGACATAATGAGAATGAGACGCCTTGTCAAGTTATAAAATTGTTTTCGGTAGTTGTCCACGACATACCCACAGAAAGACTCAGTTCCTTGAAGCACACGCCTACCAAAATATGCTAATTGAAACTCTTATTTATTTTGCAGAGGAAATTTCTGTAATTTTATTACAAATTTTCCAGTAACATAATTATTTAGCCAAATGAAACATTCTTAAATTTTTTTACACTTTATGAATATGTTATTTTTTTAGTAAACACATATTATATTAATTGATTTGATGATGATAAGTATATATTGTTTGTTGGCATGTTCAGAGGGTAGAATATATTTTGGAAATTTTTTCAATTTCTTCGTGATTTTTCGCAGTATATTAATTATTTTCATACTATTTTCTTAGTGCTTTATTCTTGATGCGAGAAAATGTCCATGCCAGTTGTAATTGGGTGTGAAATGTGCTTTTGTCAAATTAAGATACGCTTTTGTTTACCACATATTGAAAAATTTTAATGAATAATTTTTTCCATTTCCGTATTTTGATTTTCGCATCGAACATTATAATAAACCACCCAAACTACGACATAAACACTGCTGTAATCGTCTATGGAGGCTTACCTGCAGGCCTTTATACAACTAGTGTAATGGATTTGTGAAAAAAACAACCAGTTGCCACTAGAAAAAATACAAATGTTAATTTATTAAATACCACAAATTTAGTATAATATTTTCCCCGAAACTAAAAATTTCTCTCAATTGTTAAGCCAAATATTTTTAAAGAGTTATGATTTAGTAAAGCAAATGTATACATTGAATTTGAAATCATTTTATGACAAAAAGATAACTGTTGAAATCATGATTTCTTATTTAATAACTAATCTATGCTTAGACGTAAGATTGATAGACACTTTAGTAATTGAAACTATATTTTTTTGGTCTTAGAAACTGGAGTTGCATTTCGTATGAGTTGCTTAGCGGAGTAATATAGAATAATAATAGTACAATATTTTGGTATTATAATGTTGAGTTAGACATTGTCTGTTTCCACGTTTTCGCCAATAAACGTTTTTATTAAGCCACCGAGAATGAAGTTCAATACAAGCTGCAGACACACCAGGTAGCAGACTCCTATTGCACACAAAAGACATATTGTTTGGACTTTAGGTTAAAAAGCGTGGAATAAACATAAAAAGAGGTAGTGTATGGAGTGAAAAACACTTAATCTAACATACAAAAAACATATCTTAAGAGGACGTAAATAAGTTGATGCACACGCTAAGATTTTTGAAAAGGTACTTCAAAAAATTAGAAAATTCTCTATAAAATAAATGTAGATTATCTTTAGTGATCTGAAGAGTTCCTGCCACAGTAATTGAGTTTTTGTGTATATCATGAATAAAGGTGATTCAAGGTTTTAAATGTACTGGTTTTAATAATTGTGAATTGTTATATTTCATTCCCTACTTTCCAATTTTTGAAAAATAATGAGATGCTAAGATTTCCACGAGAAAATAAAATGATGCACTCTGAAGTTGAGTGTTTAATCAAGCAAAAATATAAATTACTTAGATTAATACGTTAACTGAATCAACGTCCTTCATCGGGACAATGTTAAACTGCAGATAATTTCGAAAATAATATAAGTATGGCTTCTGAGTGTCGTTCTGTGGGTAGCCACTTATAGTGTAATGTTGTGTGTGTCGTAATCTATGCCAGGGTCTCAAATGTAGGTAGGCGATTGCACGTAGGATAAATATTGTGCGTAGCATAGTCTGGTTGGTCCGGCGTCAGGGTTGAGACTGACGAGCCGAGAAGCAGGCCGCCATACTGGATTTGTGACATCTCGGTCCTCATTTAGAATCAACTTGACCTTTAAAATTTCACTTTCCAACGAAAAAAATGCCACAAAATACCACAAAATGACTCACTATTGCTCTTTTATTGTTCAAAATGACCTTATTGAGAAATATATCACACCAAAAATTTTATAATTCTAAATTACAACAGGTAGTATTTACTCTCAGCACCTCGAGTTATTTCACAGTGGCTAAATTTCCCAAAACCAATTCAATCTAAGTTGGAGAACTTCCCCTCGAGAAAAAACTCTAGAAAAATTTCAAAATAAATATTGACCAAATATTCAGGAACAAGTGCTCTTTCTATAGCATTCCATCTTGATGGTGGCAAACTTCGAAGTCCCACAAAATAAGAAAAGTTAATATCATAAGAAAATGTAGTCTAATTAAAATGATATTTTAAGAATAGATAATAAAAAAGGACTTACGTATTTGGATTCGTTGTCCTGGATTCGATTCCCGACGAAACTTAAAACAAATTACGACACATTTCTCCACCATATCCACCAGAAGACTGAAGCCCCACCATCACCAGTATACTGGTGTTCCACCAGCACCACCACAACCACCAAGACGTGTATAAAAATGCACTCGCCCACCATTTTGACATCACAGCAGCCACATTAGACGCCATATTTATTTCCTTTGTCGTTTGCTAGAGTATACTTGCATCGAATACAATTTTTTGCAAAATTTTTTTGCTAGAGTGCAATTATGTCAACCGCCAAATATTCACACATATTGGTAATCATATTAACAGCTATTTTGTTGCCCATATTGAATTTTTTCAAAAAATTAAAAAAAAAAAAATTGAAACAAAATCCCGAAATTCTAAAACAATGCTACTTCATTCCTTACCAGCTGTATTTATACTGAAAATAAACCAAAATATTCGGAAAAATTTCAAAAAATGTCTAAATAGTGTAGGTATACATAATAAATTTATATTAATACACTATTACAGCTGTTAGTTGGAGATACCTCGGCAGTGTAAAAATAAATTGGTTTGATTTTTTATAAATATGTATTTAAATTAATATCACCTCACTAAATTAAAAACTACTTATTTATTAAAATTGCATATCATAGATTAAAATCTAGGTTGATATAACAAAAATAAATTTTTATTATGGCAAATCATTCCAGTGCCATGCCAGACAGCATTTAATCATCCTTACTTCAAACAAGGACACTATATAATGACTATAAAATGATGTCATTTACTGTCACGAAGTCTAAAATAGGTCCATACTTGGTATGCTTTAACCTATCACAGGCCTGTACTTAAGTTCGCTTATGTATACCACACAGCAATAATCGGTGTCATTTACGCAAAACGTATCACTAATTATAAGCTTAGAGGCCAAGAATCACCAAACGACTTTTAAATGTGCAACCATACACTTCGTTCTGTTAACAACGTTTTTTAAGGGGACGATGCAAACTTAAAGGCCAAGATTCTACAATCCATGACTCCTTCTGTAAGATAATACAAGCACTGTAAACCTATTATAGGGTCAATTATAGGGACTTAGTCTCCTAACTATAAAGCATGATGTATTTCGTGTCCTTGACACGTACTATTAGAATAGTTTCAAGTCTGAGGAACAAATGTCTTCGAACATTGCCTACTTTTGGGACACACTAAGTAAATTTTACCCAAGAACTATAGGACCACTTACAAGCATATTTGATACAGAAATTTCGATACATAAGGCCTTCAAATAACAGACACAAAAATTAAAGTACACACCTTTAGAAAAACATTATCTAAATTCTTTTCTACTAAAAGTGCACGCAGAAAAATGATAAAGACACTTTAGTTCTCGATTTCATGCTAATGTTACCTAGGAATTTACTTGAGGAGTTTATGCTCAGCCATTAAAAAAAGTAATCGCTATTTATTCATTCCAGAATCCTGAACATACACATGTTGTAAATAAATCACAGGCTAGATCTCTTTGACATCGGAACCAATTACGCTTGGAAACTTATTCCAAACTTCGATATAGTATGTTCCTTGAATGAATGATAGATAATAGGCTGAACGTTTTAAGTTTTAGATATAAATTGGTTTTGAAAACTTTTTTAAAACAAATTTTGAACAGGGTTTGCAATGTCATGATATTACAAGATAGTCTCAAATAGATTACAATAACTTTAATGCACACACAATCAAACCAAATTTTGTTTCGTTTATTCCATTTGTGAGTAAAACCAGTTTGGCATAAGATGCAATCATCCACCTGTGTGGGTGTGCATGCGGAACACTTTCTCTAGATTTTCAATAGGTACAGTAGTTAACATACTCGTACACATCGTGCAACATGTAGAGGGCAGTATTCACAGCCTTGAATGCTATTTAGTACAGGTTTTGATATAAATAAATTCTAGCCATAAGTTGTACCTCAAAGTGCTTTCCTAATACTTACGTAAGCTGATGTACTGCACCAGAGCGTACACAAAATTGTAATTGGGTGGAAGGGGGCATAGAACATTTTTTCCTGCCGTTTGCTTTATAATTCTTACCTTTTGTTGGTGGGGATGGTACTTTTTTTTTTAGGATTTCTTAGGATTTCTGGGAGAGGGGGGATATATCCACCATTACTCCCCCTGCATAAACTCGTGGTGCTGTATCCTTCTGAGCATTAGATAGCAGGATGCAAGAGTTTTTGGCTCAGAAGAAGCATTTAGTTAATAATATGTTTTCATATTCCAACAGAATGTATATTGTATAGGTATAAACCACTTTCATCCGGCTTCAACACACCGAGGACAACTGGAGGTGGTGTTGCATTTTATGGCGTTGCCGACGCACTGCCGCACCACTGCTTGAGAAAGTGCACGAGTCTCGAGCCTTCCTACTGCCTGTGGCGCTAAGTGCACGAGTCTCGAGCCTTCCTACTGCCTGTGGAAGTGCACGAGTCTCGAGCCTTTCTTAAGGTGCAGAATGTATAACTAGCTGGTCAGCGGTGTGTGAACAAACATCACCTTTAAGAGTTTATTTTGCCCGCGCATCAATTGTAACAGCTGGAGCACATCAGTCACCATCTTTGTATTATAGGCCTATGCCTGCAATTAGAAGCGTTAGTGTCACATATTTTGTCCGTTTAGTTTTCTCGTCGCGGAGCGACGGACATGTTGTCATTGTCGATTCATTCGACGGCATAACATTATCAACGTCGGAAGTTCTTTTTAATTTAATATTATGTAAATTTAAATAAGGTATTATTTAACTTTTTTATTAATATATTACATGTTTGCTCTCGTCGGTAATCCAAGCGAGGACTAGAATGGATTAAGTAACTAAACATTTAAAGAAAACATTTATATATATATATATATATTTTTATTTTTTCGAATTTCTAGCTAAATGATTACAGATTTTCAAAATAGCAGATTCGAAGATGTCGGACGTGATGTCATCCAAGACGGTAACCATATAATCCTAATTGTAGAGGTCATGGCCTCAGTGGTTTAGGGCGGCTTGTCGATAAGGAATTGAAGCCGCTTTTAGGAATTTTAAAGATTTTTGAGTAATGTTGAGGAAATTTGACACCAAGATAGCCGCCGCGAAGTTAGAATTCAAGATGGCGTCGACAATCATCAATTCACACCCAGCAAGCACCCAGTAGCAAGACCTAATATTATAATCCTACTTCCATTCTCAGTGCATGCGTTATTTAATATTATCTCAACTGCATTTTGCAAAAACATATTACTCCATCTCATCTTTTCACGCCTCTAATGACCTCGATTCCAGTGCAATTAGTACTAAGGTGTCATGTGTTTACCTCAGCAACTCCCGCCTCACTGTACCGCGCACTTCGGCCTTTTAGGCTTCTGTGTCCTGCAGCAGCACGGAGCACTCGATCCTGCACTAAGTGTGACAATCGCCTGTTCCACCTGCCATGGACACCATGGGTGCTGATAGTGTTAACTTCGTCTTAGCGTCGCATAGACATCGCAATCACTAGATATGTGAACATAAGCAGCACAGCTCAAAGACTGAGCCAAGTAATCCACCTTGGCCATCATAGCATTTGACGGGAAAGATTATGGAAAACCGATGGAAAACCGTAACCAAATTACCTTGGCCGGAACGAGATTCGAACACGAGTTCTCCAAATGTCACTCTGATATCTCATCAATCCTTTACTTCACGTTGCAAGAGGGCTTACATAAACATACCTCAACAGTATACTCATCAAATGGCGAGTCAGATAAAGTTTACTTCTTTCAGTCCATCTCCGATAAAACGCCTTTCTTATGCCGATAATGCATTTAAAGCTTTGTCAAACTCATTACCCTTCTAAAACTTATTCTTCAATGTATTTATTTTGCAATTCAATTTAATAATTAATAGTTCTGGTTCAAGCATTAGCTCTTGATAAAACTCTACAGGAAAAAAACTAAAATTCACAATTGTCATAATGCAAACTAAATTCATTTTTTTCTTTTAATTTATGTGAAATTTTTGTTATCGGAAGAAAATTCTATCTCATTATCCATCATGCATATATTCAGAGGTTTCTGGTATGACTACATAAACAAAGTGAGAACCTGACTATCAGTCCATAGCTTGAATTAATTTGCTTCTAAAAATGTGGCTAAATGTTTGCTCAGAAAAAAAAAACTTATTGTTGATATGGTATTTTCTTTTAGAATTAAAAACAATAAAATTAACAATAATAAAATTGATAACTGCTAACCATTGGATGAACAGACTTCTTTCATAAAACTGGTACAATTGTGTAAATACTAAGAGTAGTCACACTAAAAAAAACTTTCAACGATACAGAATACATGAAACATAATTAAATTAAGGTCATAACGCCAAATAAAAAACCGTCATATTGTGCGTAAATAAAATCACAAGCAAATTGATAAAGTAGAAAGTGAATATAAAAATGTTTTCTCATTATGATAATCGAGCCAATGCTATAGTCTCTTCTGTAACTGCAACCCAGGCTTTATTTTTCTGGCTTTTTGAAACAGCGTCAATCTTATTGTTTTCAATCATAGTTTTGTATTGGTTAAATCTTTGAACTAAAAAAAAATCTTTCCATCAGTTGTAGACCAGGCAAGCTGCTTTTTGCCATTATCCATTCTTCTGGTGAGAATGTAAGCAAACAAGTGCTGTGCAGGCGAAGGATAATTATTCACCTATAGAAGTGCGCCTAGTGGAATGTTAGCTCCTATATGTATATATGTCTAGCCTCGCCCTGGGCAACGCTTATTAAAACAACTGCAAATCTGTCACATAGGCCTACTGGGATTCCATCTGAAGAGCAGGGAGTCAGGTTCCGGCTGTGGGCCAACATGGCTATGCCCTATCGCTACCTCACCTGAATGGTTTGGAATACCGCCCTTAATTACCTAAATGTTATCTCAGAAACAAGTGGAGCAGAGAATGAGATGCTTCTCCTTGCATGCCTGTCTAAAAGCTCGGGATGTCTCGAGGGCAGATTCTACTGCCCCATCAACGCCTCTGATAACACGACCCGCCACACACTGTCCCTCTTAGCACCAAGATGAAGAAAACCGGAATGCTGGTGTCGAGTGCTGATAGGCGCGCACCTCCGGCTGATACTGTTTAGCCACTCTCTACTCCGTCCGGACCTCCGGCACAACATCGTTCGAGCTTCCAGACGTCATTCTGGCACTAATAAATAACGTTTTATATAATTTAACTGACTTTAAACTTATAATTGTCATTTAGTCATACACTGCAAGAAAATTCCTTGGAAACATTCCTCAACAGGATTAGCTGAATTTAACATTAACAATTGCATGGGAAATTTAGCGAACAACTACTGTAAATTGCGTATGTTTTTCCAAAACAAGTATAGGGAATAATACATACATGCATTTAAATTTGATCCATACAACTGTAAAGGTAAAATATATCCATTGCATGTTAGGAAAAGTTACTAATTTTTTTTTGTTAATGTCGGCTGGCTCGCGGAAAGCAAAATAGTGAAAACGGCTCGCATAAAATAAATACGTAAGTAGTATAACTTGGCTGGTCCTGAAACAGGAGTAGGTGTCGGTGGCGATGCCCGCCATTTTGGATTGTAACATCATGGCGGCATTCATGGATGCCCTTTACCTTTGACCATGACCATGACCTTTGGCCTTAGTAGTCATCTTGGATTTCGCAATATTAAAAACGAACATACCACTTTCCGAACATTGCAATTTTTGTTACGGCCACCATCTTAGATGTGTATAACATCATTGTTCCAATTTTTGTTATGTTGGCATTCTTGAATACTAAAGTCATATCCGCCATTTTGAATATGATGTCACAATCACTTTCCTCGATTCTTACCCCATGTCCGCCATCTTGTTTTCTTCTGCTGAGACAGCCTTCTTGGATGACGTCACGACCATCATCTTGGTTTTTTCTGTTCTGCTGGAGGCCGCCATGTTGGATACCTATATCTTTGTTTCTGCGGTTTGTTCTTAGAGAGTGCCAGCATCGCTCTGTTTTGTGCTCGTTAAGTCGACGTTACATTACATACTAGTATTGTTGTCCCTATAAACATATGAAATTATTAAATTATACAAAATGCATTGGAATCACGGTGATCCTAACCATAACTGCTCGGACATCTGGGTTGGAAAACATACGCCTTTGACCTCATGGCCATCATGACATTTACCTGGTCGAGAATTAAAAAAGGTATACAAAAAATAACACACATATTCGGACTTAGTTTGTTTTTTTTATTTGATGAAATAATAGCATTGCCCGATAGAGGGCGTTGCCTCGTCCTTAATTTTCAATATTAACTACCAGGAGTGCTATTTAACACACATCGCCTGCTAGAGGGTACTGTCACCATTTTGTTTTCAGGAATCGATACAAGGAGCACTAGTGACACGTAGTAAACACATCATTTGCTAGAGTGTATTGCTGCCATATTAGTTTAAATTTTATTCTCTAGAGTACTGAAGGATTTATATCCTGGAAATCCGCCCTCTTGCTGGCCACCGTGGCCATAATCTTGAAAATCCACAGTTATTAAGCTAGAAATTCCGGAAAAATTGTAAAATTCACTACACAACTTAGAAAATAATTTACGGGCTGATTCGATCGATTCTTGTCCTCAGTTTGGCCCTTGCTCGATGCAAAAAAAAAACAATTTTACAAAAAAAAACATTTAATACATTAAGAATGGTGAAAAATCCTAAAAGTGGTTTAATTTCTCATGTACTAACCTCCAGTAAGCTAATGATGACATAGAATGCCATCTTGAAATTCTATAATTATTAGGCAAGAAATTTCCAAAAAAATTCCAAAATTCGTCAAATAAATCGCTTATTTAAAAAAAATGATTGATTCGATCGATATCCGTCCTCGGTTGCGTCCTTAACTGATTAAAAAATGTAATTTAATCAAATATCACATAAATATACCAAAAACGACAGGTTCGAGAAATAAAACACCACAAGTTTTTTTTTACAAATAAAAATTTATTATGCAAATTCCACAAGTACAATAAATCAGCAAAATTACTATTGTTTATCGATTTCTGTAGTCTGCGTAGAAGGCAAAACGAGTCATTCGCATGTGTTTTCAGGACAGTTCTACATGACAGTCTATTAACCAGATATGTCCAGTCAGCAACCACGCATGTCCAATTAGATGACCCAACCCGACCAGCTGCTTGTTCAGGCTAACACGACCATTTGGTGGCTAGACACATCCAGTCAGTGGCCAGCCACATCCAATTATTTGTTAGGTACAAATAGTCAGTAGTCAAGATGCCTTATTTTCGATACTTAGCATACATTTCCAACATGCTATGTAAGATGTCAAATGTATAAACCAGGCGTCTCCAAACCACGAGGCCAATCATGACCTGACATGAAATGACCACGTGGGAAACACCATCAGCAATCTCACTAGAAATAACTGAGAGCAGACGGAGAACATCAACACCAATCTTGACAGGTGTAATCAGGAGCACACGGAGAAAACCAAGATAAGTATTGAAAATCCAACTCGGTAAATGTTACATTTAGATGATATATTTATACAGTATGCTTTGCATAATAAAATGCTTAGTACCTATATATCTGTTACAAATATAGATAGGCATTAAATGTAAATAGTTTTGCTAGGCATAGATATTATTAAATCAAATATGCAAGGATACGTCTAAATATATTCACTAAGCATGATTTTCACAACTTCTGCTGGTTATCTCCGTTTGCTCCTGATTACACCTGTCAAGACTGCTGTGGGTGTTCTTCGTGTGTTTCTGGTTATTTCTGGTAACGTCTTACACAACCAAGATGGCAGCTGTAACGAAAAGTACAAAGTTTCTATAATCCGGTATGATGACCGTAACGAAATGCGCAACAGTGATGTCTTAGTTCAAGATGGTGGAATTTGGATTCAATTTTATTAATTAAATTTTTTATGAATTAATTTTTTTTTTTCGAATTTAAAGCATAAAAATTACGGATTCTCAAAATGGTGGTCGTAACGATAATTGCATTTGTTATATCATAATTCAAGATAATGGGTGTGATGTAAGAAATTTTTAATAATATTTTTAAAAATGTTTTAACTTTTATACTTAAAATACATGTTCACTCTCGCCAGGATACGAATTGAGGACCGAAATATATTATGTAACTAAACATTTAAAGTAAGCAATTTATTTATTTATTTTTTTGGAGTTTTTTCGAAATTATTTGGTGGAAAATTAAAGATTTAAAGTTTATGGTCAAGGTCATGACCTCGGTGGCTTAGGGGCGGCTTCGGGGAATTTAAGCCTCTTTGGGGAATTTTGGTTCTTTCTAAGGCAAAAGTCTTCTGTGGTTTTCGAATTTCGAATTTTTGAATTTTTGAAGAATAAAACGAGAAATTTTCCCTCAAAAAGAAAATTTTCCCCTTGAAATAAAGAAATTTTTTATCATTCAAAATGTTTTAGATTTTTGGTGGAACTTTTTCCCAAAAAACTGGAAATATTTGGTGGATTTTGGCAAATTTTGGCAAATTTTGAGGAATTTTAGGCCAGTTTCGGCAAATTCTGAAGGTCAAGGTCAGAGGTTAAGGTCAAGGTCATCCAAGATGGCTGCCTAGAAGCCTGGTGCCGGTCCGGCCAAAATATACTACTTATATAATAATTTGGCGCAGGGTGGGGATTTAAAAACGCTTATAAAAACGCCTATGACTCGAAAACTACGACACTTTTTGAATTTCAGGTTTTTTGATTCAGGACCTATATTACTTTCCTACAAGCTGTTCTCGGCTTGACGTTATGTTTTGCAACATCCTGTTTATTTGTGAACTCCGCCCTGGAAAGGTCTCGTAGCCCTCAAAAGTTTCGCGTAATCAGAATCCCCTACTTAACACTTGAAGCTACGAGAATCTTTATGTTACATCTCTTCACACGGACGAGACTCTGGAAACTTGCCGAACCCTCAAGGAAGGTAGATTTAGGCACCGCTGCTTATCAGATTACAGTATATTTTGGAGAGGGATGGGGGTTACCTGAATCGCGCCCCTCCTGCAGGCTGTTGCGCCAGTCGGCTGGCCAGCCTCGTCGCTAGCCTCGTCGTAACATTAAATTAGACGAATTACAAAACAGAATATTTTGATTGCGGGGTACCATTATATTATATAGATTCGGTTGAGTTAGGTTAAAAAAAAAGTTGCATGTGCTGATCATAGATGATGTTTGCAATGTTAACTTCATTAAAACTCTAGTGAAAAAACAGCTTCTGCCAACTTGTGAACTTCTCCTTTGTTCAACAGGATAGAGTTATAGCGCGAACCAAAATTTTTGTATTTTCAATTTTTGTATTTTTTATTATTTTAATTTTTTGTTTGTAATTCATTGATCTTGACTTAGGGAAACGTGCGTTACTTTTATTCGTGTGCTCTTGATTATTCCCGTCAATATTTTGTTGGTTTTCTCCGTGTGCTCCTGATTATTCTTTCAATATTTTGTTGGTTACTCCCAAGTTCTTTTGGTCATTCCTAGCAAGACTTCTGTTGGTTTTCTCCGTATGGTCCTGGTTATTCCTGGCGAGACTTCTGCCACTATTCTCCGAGTGCTTTTGGTTATTCCTGAGAAAAAAATCCCTGCATTTTTTTTCGTCTTGAAACAAGCAATTTTATCCAGAATTCAGTATAATTAGTGAATTTCTCTTCCCAAATAAGCACTATAGTATTTTTTCAGGTGGATTTCAGAAAAAAAGATTCATTACTCAGGCGATTACTATGTATTGAGATAAAAAACGCTATTGTGCAAGATTAACTTCCATTTCCTTGATGACTAGCGAAGCCCTCCTTTTTCGATTGTGAGTGAGCATCCTGCATCCCACATGAAAAATCAATTATATTTACCCCCGCGCATCATGTGGCGACATCTGTTGTTTAAAAGCAGAACTACTAGGCCATGGGTCTTCAAAATTGAAAATTATCTCTCGCTGATGGATTACTCAAATTCGTGTTTAAGTATCTGTTTCTAATTAAAAAATCTCAGTTTGCATCTATCATAAGTCTCAGAAGCTAACATGGATCCTGGTTCGTTTCCTGCAGCTGTATCGGAAGGACACCGCTGTAGATACGGCAGCAAGGAATTTGCCCTGAGAAAGAATGCTAGACATCACGAGAAGAATGATTGTGTTAAAAACCCACAACGTAAAATGTTAATATGTGATCGGTGAAGCAGATTGTTTACACGAATTGATAAAAATGACACGGCAGAACTTGTAAAGCCAAATTCACTTACGGGATAGAGGACATCGATAAAGCCACTTCACCAATAATTTTCCTTATTTTGAACATGATTATGTTCATATCATTCCTGATCTCGACAAAGAACTTAAATAGAAGGGTGCTGACGGTTTAAGGAAGATTGAAACCGATGGAAGTATCATTACCATGAAAAGTGAAAGTACATTCAAGCCTATATTAAGTAGATCCTACATACTTTAGAATAATGAGGGACACTTAAAACGGAAGATTTTAGACGACGAAGAAGCTTCGACGTCAACGATTTCGAATTCTTACAGTAATCCAGGTGAAGACGCTGACTTCTATGATGATGGCGACAATGACTCTGAAGCTCGTGACAAGAGCCAAAACTGTGATGAAGCACCTAAATCTGGCAAGATCGATGACTTTGATGAAGCCCTGAGACCAAAACGATGGAAACGACGTAATAAAATAAACTATTCTGATTAAGCTTATAATGATAACTGAAACTATAGTGATCTTAAACATATTAATAACAAACATTCCAGGAAGATAACGATAGCAGAATAAATTAATTATATGCCATGGGAAGATCTTAGCATATTGATCGATCGCATGAGACTACTGATGGCTTCACTTAGGGCAGGAAACTATTTGCACCTCAACGAAGTAGTCTTCATACTCAAATAACTGAGGAAAGCTGGCTACATACAATAAAATCTTGTTTTACCTGCATTTGTATAAACTTAAAATTAAACTATATTTTGACTTTCAAAAATCATTGCTTTATTCCTCGATTTCTGATTTCTAAGACTGAGTTTTCGCGAATGTGTGATCAATGTGTGCATTGCGTGTTCGGTGTGTGTGTTGCATGTCCTGTGTGTGTATTGCGTGTCCTGTGTGTGTATTGCGTGTCCTGTGTGTGTATTGCGTATCCATGGATGAGGAACCTTAAACAATTTTTAGAATTTTGAACACGATTTATTAAATAAGTGATTTTTAACTAAAATGATTTTTTTTGCATTCTTCAGGGATCGAACCAAGCATTGTAATTGATTTAATCCATCGGTACAATAATGGGAGATTTTTTTGATGAATTTAGGAATTTTTTCCGATATTCCTGCTTAATAATTAAAGAATTTCCAAGATGGCTGCTAAGTTGGCTGGCAATAAATGATTCCTGCACTCTAGCGGACAAAAATTAAACTAATATGACGGAAACACACTAGGATATGGCGCGTGTACTAAGTGATACTAGCGCTCCTTGTATCAATTACTGAAAACAAGTGGCGGCAGCACTCTAGTAGGTTATATGTGTTAACTAGCGCTCCTGGTAGCATGTATTGAAAAAATAAAATATGGAGGTTCGGTCTCGAAAAGGTGATATTATTATTCCTTCAAATTAAAAAAAAATACAAGTCCGAATATGTGTGTTATTTTTATATACAGTATTTAATTCTCAGTATGGTAATTGTTTCGACGGACTTGCGGTTATAAGAGTATGTTTTCCAACCCAGAGGACATGGTTTGAATCACGGTGCTTCCAATGTATTTTGCATAAAATATTAAATTTAATATGTCGATAAGGACCATAACATCTCTGGTAGGTAATGGAACATCGACCTTATTTGATGAGCCAGAGCGATGCTGGCACTCTAAGGGGGTAAACAATGGAAACATAGATGCCTGTATCCAAGATGGCGGCCTCCAGTAGAACAGAAACAAAGAGTATGGTGGCCTTGACATCATCTAAGATGGCGGTCTCTAGCAGACTAAAACAAGATAGCGGACATGACATCTGAATCGAAAAAAGTGGTTGTTATGTCAGATCCAAGATGGCGGACGTGACATTATGATTCCAGATGGTGGCCCTAACGAAAAATGCAATGTTCTACAATCCAAGATGGCTTCCATAATGAAAAGTGCAACGATGATGTCATACATGTCCAAGATGGCGAATGTAACGAAAAGTGCAACATTAGTGAGTGGAGTGCTCGATTTCAAGATGACGGAAACAATATAGCGACTGAGATCGAAGGTCAAGGTTAAAGGTCAAGGTCATCCAAGATGGCCGCCATGACATCACAGATTCAGCCTACCTCTATCTTCCCTGTGGAAATATTTGTATTAATTCATGCATCTATAGATAATTTACCCAAAAAAAGAAGTTTAAGAATGTACAAGGTATGTTTAGTGTGTATATTTCTGCGTTAGGTGTTTTTTGTTCGAGAGTAAAATAATTATTTCAGTTAAAGACTTTGATAAATACTTAAATTCTCACACCCCTACAGCATATACATTGTTTAGAAAGGTAGTATTACTTTCGTGGTTACAGATGGTTTACTTCGGACAGTGCTTACCAAGTACCACCACCCAGACAGTTTTATCGTACTAACCTTTATCACTAGGTGAACACATATTTCCTCCACTATTTACATGGTATGTTTATGGGTGTTACAAAAGCGGCTATACACATTGCCTAAAAATTCCTAGATGGAAACCCCATGTACTCGATCTATCCCTAACGAGAATGTTTGCAGGAAATGTAGTATTGCTAGGCATGTAAGAACTTGCCAAGGAACATATGTATTACAACAAGATGTAGGTATTTTTGTTTCACAGATAACTTTTGGCATGAAACTCATTGACATCTAAGTAGCCGTGATCACACGTCACGCTCAAGTAGCGAGGGTCGTGGGATCACAGATCTCTTCACAGCATTATGTTCGTCGGGCCGTGATTACGTGACACGCTAACGTGGCGAGGATCTTGGGTTCACATTTCTTATGGGGCATGATCACGCGTTACACTTACGTGTCGAAATTGTGGGTCCACATTTCTCTCTCGGGCACGATGCTCGTCGAAACCCAGGTGGCAGTCTTCACGTGTCATGCTTACTTGGCGAAGGTCGGGGTTCACTTTTCTCTCTGGGGCACGATGCTCGTCGAAACCCAGGTGGCAGTAATCACGTGTCATACTTACTTGGCGAAGGTCGGGGTTCACTTTTCTCTCTGGTGCACGATGCTCGTCGAAACCCAGGTGGCAGTAATCACGTGTCATGCTTACTTGGCGAAGGTCGGGGTTCACTTTTCTCTCTGGTGCACGATGCTCGTCGAAACCCAGGTGGCAGTAATCACGTGTCATGCTTACTTGGCGAAGGACGGGGTTCACTTTTCTCTCTGGTGCACGATGCTCGTCGAAACCCAGGTGGCAGTAATCACGTGTCATGCTTACTTGGCGAAGGTCGGGGTTCACTTTTCTCTCTGGTGCACGATGCTCGTCGAAACCCAGGTGGCAGTAATCACGTGTCATACTTACTTGGCGAAGGTCGGGGTTCACTTTTCTCTCTGGTGCACGATGCTCGTCGAAACCCAGGTGGCAGTAATCACGTGTCATGCTTACTTGGCGAAGGTCGGGGTTCACTTTTCTCTCTGGTGCACGATGCTCGTCGAAACCCAGGTGGCAGTAATCACGTGTCATGCTTACTTGGCGAAGGACGGGGTTCACTTTTCTCTCTGGTGCACGATGCTCGTCGAAACCCAGGTGGCAGTAATCACGTGTCATACTTACTTGGCGAAGGTCGGGGTTCACTTTTCTCTCTGGTGCACGATGCTCGTCGAAACCCAGGTGGCAGTAATCACGTGTCATGCTTACTTGGCGAAGGACGCGGTTCACTTTTCTCTCTGGTGCACGATGCTCGTCGAAACCCAGGTGGCAGTAATCACGTGTCATGCTTACTTGGCGAAGGTCGGGGTTCACTTTTCTCTCTGGTGCGCGATACTCGTCGAAACCCAGGTGGCAGTAATCACGTGTCATGCTTACTTGGCGAAGGTCGGGGTTCACTTTTCTCTCTGGTGCACGATGCTCGTCGAAACCCAGGTGGCAGTAATCACGTGTCATGCTTACTTGGCGAAGGTCGGGGTTCACTTTTCTCTCTGGTGCACGATGCTCGTCGAAACCCAGGTGGCAGTAATCACGTGTCATGCTTACTTGGCGAAGGTCGGGGTTCACTTTTCTCTCTGGTGCGCGATACTCGTCGAAACCCAGGTGGCAGTAATCACGTGTCATGCTTACTTGGCGAAGGTCGGGGTTCACTTTTCTCTCTGGGGCACGATGCTCGTCGAAACCCAGGTGGCAGTAATCACGTGTCATGCTTACTTGGCGAAGGTCGGGGTTCACTTTTCTCTCTGGGGCACGATGCTCGTCGAAACCCAGGTGGCAGTAATCACGTGTCATGCTTACTTGGCGAAGGTCGGGGTTCACTTTTCTCTCTGGTGCACGATGCTCGTCGAAACCCAGGTGGCAGTAATCACGTGTCATGCTTACTTGGCGAAGGTCGGGGTTCACTTTTCTCTCTGGTGCGCGATGCTCGTCGAAACCCAGGTGGCAGTAATCACGTGTCATGCTTACTTGGCGAAGGTCGGGGTTCACTTTTCTCTCTGGGGCACGATGCTCGTCGAAACCCAGGTGGCAGTAATCACGTGTCATGCTTACTTGGCGAAGGTCGGGGTTCACTTTTCTCTCTGGTGCACGATGCTCGTCGAAACCCAGGTGGCAGTAATCACGTGTCATGTTTACTTGGCGAAGGTCGGGGTTCACTTTTCTCTCTGGGGCACGATGCTCGTCGAATCCCAGATGGAAGTAATCACGTGTCATGCTTACTTGGCGAAGGTCGGGGTTCACTTTTCTCTCTGGTGCACGATGCTCGTTGGAACCAGGGTGGCCGTAATTATGCGTTACACTAATTTTGGGAGGGTCGTAGGTCCGATCCCAGTAACATTATTTCACTCACATTTATGACCACTGAGTCTGCACTCCAGTAGTTTGGAACTAGCTATAATCTTGGAGGTCCCATAACCTCATTTTTTGTGCTTAACCATACTATTTCAAATACTATTAAATTCTTAGTCAGCAATAATGCTCAAAGACGGCTGTGCTGCAGCGAATGTGGTCGCCAATTTACAAGGAGAGACCACACACATAGCCGCACATGGAATGGGCATCCAAAACCTCTCTAGAAAAACTGTGTCGCAATGTTTGAAGCGGCTGACACGGACATTAAGCAACCTCAAACCATTGCAGCCATGAGCAGACGACCGACAGCAAAAACATCAGCTAATTTAGCCAAGGAAGTGGATATTGTAACTAACTTTATAGGAAAAACTTTGTCAATATTTTAAATGTTGGTTGGATCAACAAATAGCCAAGCATGAAATTCTTTGCTACTAAAAAAAAGTATTTAAGTTGTAAAAAGATAGAGACTTTATTTATTGGTCTGAAAATGGTTGTAAAGCGAAAGCATAGTGCTAGTAATGCCTAAAAAAACCAATGCGAAATGACTGCTCCGACTCGAATTGTATGCTCGTGATGCAGCAGTCTATAAGAAGTACTTCAGTAATGTGCCGTGGGCAAAAAAAAATATAGAAGGTTTGCTTTAGGAAGTAAAAGTTCTTTCTATTTTGCACCTCACTCTAATGATATATTGTTCTTATGCGAGACACTCTAGAAAACTGTGTGTTGAGAAAATATATTTAGTTTTGACTTTTTAAAGGGTTAAAATTAGGAGCTGCATCAATTAAATAAGCTTAACCTTTTAAACGCTTTTATTCAGACCTGCTTTGCCTAGACTTATAAAAAAAACTTAGTAATTTTTGTTTGTTGTTACTCAAAATTTTCCGAATTCATACCTAATAAGTTCAAAACATTTTTCAATGTCCTTGGTCGACCAGACGAGTCAGCTCATGTGCACTGATAGTAAACCTAAATGTAACAAATTAGTCTTAGTACACATTTCACAGAACACAAAATGCATTTAGATGTTTTATTGGCTGGGTAATTGAATATTATTATATAAGGAATTTAGGTTAAATAAACTAAAATATTAAAACTAAAAAATAAACAGAAGTCCGAGCTAAGAGTTGATTTCGGTTGATACATTATGCTTGTTCAGATAGCAGTTACCAATAATCAAGCGAAAATCTTAGGGAATTTGTAATAGAAATTTGGGTATTAAAATAATTAAATTCAAAATTAATGATATTGCTGTGTAAGTAATTCTGAAATGTGTTACTTAACATTAATCTTTTGGGGCCTTTTAACTCTTAAAGGTGAAATTTTATTAAGGTTAGGTCAGTAGTATTATATCATACTCAACAAAGTGAGTATGTCCCAACTGCTTTGTTAAGATCTCTGAAAAATTCTTACCCATGTTTTATAATGCTGCTTTTTGTTCCTTGCTTAGATGGTCCAAGTGTAAAATATTTCCATCTTCATAACTAGTTTGCATATTCGAAAAAAATTTAGCTTTTGAACTAAGACCCACAAAAATAATGCTGCTCCATTTTTTATTTAAAATTCTCTTTTAGTATTGAAGACAGATTAGTTTGGGAACGGAGTCCAAACAAAAAACTAAGTAAATAAAGCTTCACATACTTAACATTAAAGAGTCCAAGAAAATAGGTTTACCAGAATATAACAACAAATTCAAAAAAGCATTTCAAAAATGAATATTTCAGATTTTTTAACAATTTTTCAATAATTTCGATCAACGAAACCCACAAATAAAGCTACAAACCAAGTCCTATCTAGTATATCTTGTATTTTGCAAGCGTAATTTGGGTCCTTTAATTTGGGAGTCAACTACCAAAATAAATATTTCCAAGAAAATATATTGCCATAGTTTTCTTATCCTTTTATCATATTTTTCTTTGGGGTTTTCATTCAGTCGTTTTGTTGTGTCGTTTGTGATTTTTTTTATTTATGCTAGGCAGTGGTTAACATCTACATAAATCTATTGAGCAATAATGCTTCGCCACTGCTGTTATACTTTAAGGATAAAACTATCCTGAAATTTTCGGAGGAATATAGGTTTTGCACACTCAATTGCAACAGGGAGAGATATTGCTGAACATTTATCATAAGTATGGTTGGAGGTTTTGTTCTTTTTTATTTTTTGATAAACATTGTTTCTATTTGGTTGGGTCATTTGATTTTGACTTGTTCGTTGTGCTGACTCCGATTTTGTTATGATATTTAGGATATGTATTATTGCATCATTTTGGCTGTAGTGAACAAGAATATAATTTTCTCGCTATTTTTTAAAGTTTTTGTTATGAATTATGTTTGTTACAGAATTCCTTGATGGCACAGCAGTGTCTCACTCAAAACGTTTGTGGATGAATGGTTTAATTTACATAAAATGTAATGTTTCCTTGGATTGTGTAATGCTAAATAAGTTTTATTTCTTTGTTTTCTCAAGGAATTGAAACATTTATTAATCTATTAAGGTATCAAATTTCTAGATAAGTTATATGAATGCACAATCTACACAATTATGTGAATTTATGAGGGAAGGTTTTGATTCAAAGAAATATCATTCACCATGGTTGATGTATTTAATAATACTAGCCACTGTTTCATTAGGTTGACAAAATACAACATTAATATGAGAAGTGGAAGGAATAATTTTTCCTTGTTATATTATAATCAGTGATATCATTCAAACCTAATGGTCAGCAATCGAGAACAAATGAAATAATTTAAAACATTAATGTGATAATGAACCATAATTTTGATTTTGAAAGAGAAAATAATGCAATCGTTTCACTTGTTGATACACGAGAAAAAATAAATATTCAATTTTAATGTTTTTTTTCTAGTGCGATTTCATTAAATCACAAAAAAATTCAACTACTGGCTTTTTATAAACCTGAAAGTAAATTAACCAAATAGTGAGCAATTTTTGCCTCTCAGTTGCTGAGTTATGAAAATGACTCATGTTTTATTTTAAATAAATCTTTTGGGATAGAATGGGGTTTGATTGTTAGATGAAGCTATATTTATACTGGTACACTGTTAAAAAATTTCATCTCGAAATAAGACAAATGCAAATTACAAATTACACAGGTATTTTCTGTAATTTTTTAGGATGTCTTTGTAAGTTTACAAGTTTTGAGTCCCCACGCTTTAAGCCTGATCTCCAAGAATAATTCCGGAATGTAAACAAGACCTTAAAACATTTTTAATCAACAGAATAAACACTGTTATTCACTCTGCGTGCATGTTTATATTTCTTCAACAGAATTCATAGCTCAGAAGTTGAATTCGGCATGGTTTTACAACGATCCAGTTATTGGGTACTACAAGACAACCATTCATTTATTAATTTCTTCGTTGAAAACTCAGTAGATTTTTCTATGACTTTTTAAAGGTGTTTTCTTAAAGAAAGTAATACTTGTGAAGAATGTAGATGCGATATAAATGGCCTTAGATGTAACTATACAAAGGAAATTAAGGGTAAGGTACAATGACTGATACAGAGGGAGGAATATTTATCGTCATGGCAGGCAATATATGGTGGTGTGTAACATTCTTTCGGATTGAAGTAGAAACAGCAAGAACTGACAGAACCTGAAGTGGTGGATGGGGAAATGAATATAAGAAGAGGTAGGTTAAAATGGTTGAAAGGAGATTTGAGAGTAGGTAGGTAAACTGGTGACTGCAGTAGCTGACGGAAATGTTTAGGACCTAGTGACGGTAGAACCTCCAAGAATACAGTAAGAATATGGCATACTATCTCAAACATATGAGTTTTCAGAGAGTCAGTGTCGAACACGGAGCCTCCGATCGTAAGCGTGACTCTGTGGTGGTCACGACCTCTGGGACCCTCCAAAATAGTTGTCTGGCCAACTTTGACAGTGTCAACTACAGAATTAAAACAGCCCTCTCGATTGAAAGCGTATAAAACTGTGTTGTGCCGGCAGTTAAGGTCGAACACAGACTCTTTGCTCGTGAACGTGACTGGTTTTTGATCACGACCCCGAAGACCCTCCACATTTATTGTCTGATCAGATATGACAGTGGCAGCTCCAAGACTGCTGGTAGCCTCTTGCACACAAGCTCAAAAATTTTGAGCTGTTTTGGAAGTCTGATCTAAAACAGAAGTCATGCTCTGAGCGTGACTTAAAAATTTCTGCCTTCATTCAACATAGCAGTATTATACGTGGCAATCAAATGGTTAAAAAAAAAAAAAAAAAAAAAAAAAAAAAAAAAAAAACTTTAAATAAAACCCTTTTGAAAAACTATCAAGAATGATGAGCAGAGTAACGCCTTAACCTGGTAAACAAGCAGAGATACAGAAAGAGGAGCGATTTTAAAGCGAAAATATTGAAGAAGGTTTTAATATGTATTATAGTAGTATGTTTGGTTCCTCTTGGCGCAGGCGTCAGGCGCGAGGAGCTGGAGCCGTGGAGCCGGCCGATTGCTCTGACGTCACGGCGTCCATCTTGGACTCAAAAATCCTCAAAACTCCTCAAAAATGACTCAAAATGACTAAAAATTTCCCGTTTTGAGGAAAAATTTCTCGTTGTCTTCCTCAAAAATTAAAAAATTAGGATTTCGAAAAACCTCAAAAGTATTTTGCCTTAGAAAGAACACAAATTCCTAAAAGAGGCTTAAGCATCCATGTCTACAGCCTCCGATAAGCCTCTGACGTCATCTAGGATTATGACGTCATCGTTGCAATTTCCGTTACGGCCACCATCTTGAAAATCTTTATTTATTATCCGATTTTAATGGAAAAATTTTTAAATTTATAAAAAAATTCAATTAATAAAATTTTAATAAAAACTATTTTAAAAACATAAATTTATGACATGGAGCTAGGAGTCCTCGGTTCGAACCCGGTGAGGGCAAAAATATTAAAAATCGAGACCGATCCTTCCCTCATGGTGGCTGCTGGCAGACTGACTCCCACCACTTTTTTCAAAGTATATATTTTGTCACCTACTATGATGTCATGTCCGCCGTCTTGAAAATACGTAATTTTTATGTTAGAAAATCGGGAAAAATTTTAAAATTCATTAAAAAAATTAATCAATCGAATTGAATAATAAAAATTTTATATAGTATTACTTAAAAACCATTGTTGCACTCATCGTTACGGTCACCATCTTGGATTATATAAATGATGCATGTTTCGTTACGCCCGCCGTCTTTGTTGAGTACGATGTCATCGTTACACTTTACGTTACGACCGCCATATTGTATCCTATTAATGATGCATGTTTCGTTACGGAAGCCATCTTGAAAATCCGTAATTTAAATGCTAGAAATTACAAAAAAAAAAAAAAAAAAAAAAAAATTAACAAAATTGCCTACTTCAAATGTATAGTTATTTAAACGATTTCGGTCCTCGGTTTGATTTCCGGCGAGAGTAAACCAGTAATTTATTGATATATTAAAAAAAATCCCAATAAAAAGTAATAAAAACATCTTAAACCACACCCGACATTTTTAATTGTCACCACTGTATTAATTATCAATACGGATGCCATCTTGAAAATCTTTATTTATTTTAATGATTTTTAAAAAATTTCCCGATTTTCTAACATAAAAATTACGTATTTTCAAGATGGCGGACATGACGTCATACTAGGTGACAAAATATATACTTTGAAAAAAGTGGTGGGGGTCAGTCTGCCAGCAGCCACCATGAGGAAAGGATCAGTCTCGATTTTTTTTTGCCCTCACCGGGTTCGAACCGAGGACTCTGAGCTCCATGTCATAAATGTATATTTTTGAAATATTTTTATTAAAATTTTATTAATTGAATTTTTTATAAATTTCAATTTTTTCATTAAAATCGGATAATAAATAAAGATTTTCAAGATGGTGGCTGTAACGGAAATTGCAACGATGACGTCATTATCCTAGATGACGTCAGAGGCTTATCGGAGGCTGTAGACATGGATGCTTAAGCCTCTTTTAGGAATTTGTGTTCTTTCTAAGGCAAAATACTTTTGAGGTTTTTCGAAATCCTAATTTTTTAATTTTTGAAGAAGAAACCGAGAAATCTTTCCTCAAAACGGGAAATTTTGAGTCTTTTTGAGGAATTTTGAGGAATTTTTGAGTCCAGGATGGACGCCGTGACGTCAGAGCAATCGGCCGGCTCCACGGCTCCAGCTCCTCGCGCCTCTCGCCTGCGCCAAGAGGAACCAAACATACTACTTATTATATTTATTTGTGTAGCAAAAAAGTAATAAAATTCAGTCAGTTAAGAAACACCAGTGGCATTGGCTTCTTTTCATACTTGATCAACAGCTTATATTGTAAGTTAGTAATGTTATGGTATGAAGTGAACCCACCTTAACATTCTTCGATGTGTTCGCTACTGTGTCGCTAGTGCCAGCTTTAGCGATGCCTGTGGTGTAGGCAACCCTCGGCGCTCAAGAAGCCTGAATCCTGTGGTATAGGCAACCCGACGCACACCCAAGAAAAATGTCCCACAGTGTAAAAAAAAGCCTCCAATATCAACAGTGGATATGACATCATGGGAACACCTTCATTACCACGAGCAACCAGAAGTTTATGGGAGAATGTTCTAGGCCATCTCGATATCTGCTCAAGACGCGTATATAAGGGCCTGATTCCGAAGAGCAGTCGCAGACACCCACCAGAAGAATATCGGGCCGATGCCGCCCCGACGCTCCAACTCGCCATTCGACGTCATGCTGCCCGTTATCGCTGGAACTTCAGAATTGGTAAGACAACCACAAACTAAGTTTAGTTTGATGATAGAATGTTTCCCCGAGTTCTGCAGGTGATAGAAAATATTCACAAGGGATCGCTGCAGGAAGAGTTGGAAATTATTCTAAGCCCGATTCGGACTTTAACTTTGATGGTCAAGCAAAACGACTTGGGACTTTACGTATACGATATTAGAAATTGACTTTGACACAGTATGTTCTTCAAATAGTGGCTAATGTCGTAGAGCTTGTCAGTGGTTGGAGGCATTGGGCAGCTATCACCCTGGACTGGACTTTGATATTTTCAGGAAAATATTTAGCCATACGTAAAGATACGTATGTTACGTAAAAGGTGTTACGTTTACGTTTGATGTAAGTCGCTATGTTGCAATCGATTCAGCACACGAGGTCAATAATGTAAATAAGGTTCTTTATGTGAATTTCCAAGTTACACATACTGTGTTTACAGTTGGTTATGGTCTTACGAGGCACTCGTGCCAGAGAGAATAAGAGTGCACAGAAGATACCCTCTATGGACCTCTTGTACGCTTCGCTGTACATGACCATGGGTGTATGTGACAGAGGTGTTACGAAAGTAACTGGTGTTCGAAATGCATGTGCTTGCATTTACGTTTGCGTAGAAGCTCATCTTTACGCAACGTAACGACGGGAGAAGCTGGGATGCGTTGGGCACGGCGAAGACTCGCTCAGCGGGATCGAGACTGCAAATGTACTCGTTGCTGAACTCGCCCGCGGACAGCTAAGGCGCGCCACGAGTTACAGCACATCGCTACTTCTGCAGGACACAGCGAGTGGGGACTCGCTACTCTAGGAACTGTAAAGCAGGCAAGTGCCGGCGTGTTTCATATATCGCATGAACCCGAGTGGTGGTTACATCGAGACTCTCAGATACATCCTTTAAGTAAACATTTTACTGGTAACATTTTGTTCATAAACTTTAGGTGATTTCTCTTTATTGGCTATATCAACTTTGCCATGGTTGTGAGTGTGTACTCAGTGACTATTAGATAAAGATGTATACAATAGTTTGTAAATTCTGGTTTGAGCACTGGTAATAAATTTAATTTTTATTGATTAAAATCCAAGCTGTTAAATGTTGAAACAAATGTAATTAATTTCCTTAATATTTCGAAGGGAAGCTGTTAATCTTTGAAAAGTACCAGATATTTGGAATTCTATGTTTAAAAATATTTTTAGAACCTATAGTTTGAATTACTTACATGCCTTATTAATGGTGTGTATTATTATTATATTGCCTAGGTAATAATGAAAACATTTTGTGTGTTACAGTAAACATCATATGGTGCGATCGCAACGAGTCTTGGCCAGCATTTAATTATTGTCAAGCAAGAACAAAACTTTGATTTATGTTTGTTAATCAGGGTTTCATTGTGGTTACTTTATTGAATAAAATTGTGTTTTTATCTCAAAGTACCTGCTCTTTATGTTTATGAATTCTCCCGAAATTCACCCATTTGTCGGGGTAGGCAACAATAATTTTAAAGGTGAAATATCTAAAAGCAATTATCATTGACAGCGCGCAGTTATCAACTTCAATCAAAAACGATTGACGAGACATCAACTCGCGAACTAACCCAAGTACTAAAAATGGCACTCAAACACATACTACTTAGAAAGTCTTAAGCGCAAAAAGATGTAAAAAAAACTTTAACTATTCTTATCAGTGGATTTACAACCTGAAAGAGTTTCAATAACTGACCACCATAAAATTAAAATGTTCAGCCTCGGTAATATAAAAATTGTTTATATGTTATTACCATATAAACGGACATAGTAAAATCATGACATCATTACTGTACAAAAAAACTCTTTGGCCTAACTCTAACATTTACTTCTCATTAAAACTTGATAATGTCGGTGTACTATCACCGCGTTTACGTTGACGCCGTTGAGCCGCGCCAATGTGTGTGCTCGGGTTCTTGCCTGCAAAAACGACAGTTCCACACTTCCTTGCCAATCGGAGAACTTATGTTATTATCACTAAGTTCATTTCTTGGCACAATAAATTTACGTATAACCATCCGCAGCCATTTATGTTTTTGGCATCATGCTAAAACAAAGTAAAAAGGTCAACTTGAACGTTAATTTACTATCTTCGACGTACCAGTTAAATGCCTGCTCACTACAGCTGTTAGCAACCATGTTCATGTTGCTGCATGTAGTGATAAATTATTACTTCTAAATATCTTCTAGAAAACCCTAATAAACACGCACCACTCAGTACTCTAACGTAACAGAAAAAAACCTCGATGACCTTCACGCCATTGTTGTCTAGACAACTATGACGCTGGCCGGTGGTCGTCTGCTCGCGCTAATTGGGTGCATTCCAGTTCATTGTTTCACTGGGACCCGACATGATGTCTCGCTGGCAACGAGGTCTGCGCGAATGGACACACGACAACCCAATTCCGGGAAGTTGCGAGGGTAACCGGTCACGGCCTCTGGCAAGTGACCGTCCTAGTGTGTGTTGGAGTGACACCGGGAAACGGCTGGAAAGCGAGAATCAGGGATTCCATACAGCGAATTGAACCAGTGTCCTCCTACCTACTGTTGCGTTACTGAACTCCCGTGCTTCCGAGAGTCTTCGCAAGTTTCATTTCATTAAAATACTTAAGATTGTTCGTTTACTTTCACTCATAGTAAAAATTAGGTCACTGTAAAAACAATTGCAATAACCACAACCACATACATATGATCATAACAATATATACAATTGAAAATAAAATTGATATCTTCATTCCGATCCACTTTACAAGAAAATTCTTTGCCGAAAACACAAGTTAGAAATTTTCATGTTATTTTTATTTATTATTTGTTATCTGATACCTAGTGTGCTTCCAGTTCCTAAATTTTGTTCTTCTAATATTAAATTGGAAGCAGTATACATCTTAAAAACACCAGCACTTGTCAACTGTGATCGGAAGGGAAAGTTTTATAGTGACTTTCTCATGTTCGGTTTGATTATGACTTCGGAGGAAGTTAATGGTTGGCTTCGCATAGAAGTTTGAACAGGTTTATTAACTTGTTACACTACAATGTCTTTGACACTGGTCCTTGACATGCTTTGTATGATTGTAGCAAGCCCAGCTGAGTACAGAGAAGCAATCTCTTTTAATAATTGCAATTTTAATTAATTGCAACAAGCCGTTTACTGCAGCAAAACGTGTAAGGTTTTATTGGACAGTTTTCCGATTCCAGAAACTGCAATTGGTCAAAACTAATTCTGCAAGGCTTAGAGCTACATATAAAGTTTTCCCTCGAAGTGCTGGTAATAATATTTACATAAATCTTACGACAACTTCAACAAGACATTGTATTTTAAAGTGGGTTTTATAGTAAATAACGATTGGATATGTTCCGTTTACCAGTAGGCCTAAGCGTTACTACTGAAATTTTTTCTTACTTTGTTTTTGGCTATAGATTACGTTTTCCATAGCATAAGAAAAAGTTCTGGTTTTTTATAAAATCAGTAAAAAGGTAAGAGGTTAATGTTATATTGAAGCCAAAATAATTAAATTCTTTCTGTGAATATCTTATACATATGCTGGAATAACAATAACAAACACATGGTTGTATAAAATGGTGACCTCCTTGACTGCACAGTCTATATATTAACAGTGTGGCACTCTTTTATAAATTCTAAACACTGTAGAACTTCCCGAACAAAATTCACGGTCGCAACTCACTTGATTGCACAAAATGAATTACATTGTCTATGATTCAGCGTATTCGAGCTAATCGGTATTCTTTTTCATGAAAATTGAACAGTAAATAATCATCACAGTCAACCAGTACCAAGTTGGCAAAACTACTACTTTCCAAACAAATTAATGAAAGTGCGTAGAGATAAATTGGAATGCATTCTGAAGTCATATTTAAACATTGCCGAGGCAGCAACAGTATAGTTTTCTGTGTCTGTTAATGTCATTGAGTTTTAGTTTAGACAAATATGTAGCTAATAAGCTTATAAAAAGTAACTAAAGTAAAATAAATTTTGTGAAATTATTTGTTCTTAAAAAATTAAACCTAAAACTTTTGTAAAACAATAAAAAGAAAGCGTAAAAAAAAACTGTTTTGACTTTTTTACTCACGGATCGCGGAGCCCCTAGGTGGTGCGTGGCCCATAGGCACTTGCCTGCATTGCCTATATGGATAACCCGGGACCTGCAGGAGCTAGTAAATTCACCCGTACAGTTGAGGCCTGTGAGACAGACATTAGACGAGCCAGTGACAACTGAGCAGATAGTAAACTCACCCGTACAGTTGAGGCCTGTTAGGCAGACATTCGACAAGCCAGTGACAACTCCGCAGATAGTAAACTCACCCATACAGTCGAGGCTTGTGAAGCAAGACATTCAACGAGCCAGTGACAACTGAGCAGCCAATGACCAGTGAGACAGATACCATCCGAGCTTGTGACAACTGGTCAGTCAGTGACCCGTGTGACACACCGTTCGAGCTAGTGACAACTAAGCAGCCAATGACCCGTGAGACAGATACCCTCTGAGCTAGTGACAACTGAGCAGCCAATGACCCGTGAGAAAGATACCACCAAAGTTAGTGACAACTGATCAGTAAGTGACCCATGTGACAAAAAACCGTCCGAGCCAGTGACGACTGAGCAGTCAATGACCCGTAAGAAAGATACCCTCTGAGCTAGTGACAACTGAGCAACCAATGACCCGTGAGACAGATACCATCAAAGCTAGTGACAACTAAGCAGCCAATGATCTGTAAGTGACCCGTGTGACAAAACAACGCCGAGCTAGTGACAACTAAGCAGCCAATATCCCCATGAGACAGATACCCTCCAAGCTAGTGACAACTGAGCAGCCAATGACCCGTGACACAGATACCTTCCGAGATAGTGACAACTGAGCAGCAAATGACTCGTGAGACCGATACAATCAAAGCTAGTGACAACTAAGCAGCCAATGACTCGTGAGACAGATACCATCAAAGCTAGTGACAACTCATCCGTAAGTGACCCGTGTGACAAAACACCGTCCGAACTAGTGACAACTGAGCAGCCAATATCCCAATGAGACAGATACCATCAAAGCTAGTGACAACTGATCCGTAAGTGACCCGTGTGACAAAACACCGTCCGAGATAGTGACAACTGAGCAGCAAATGACTCGTGAGACCGATACAATCAAAGCTAGTGACAACTAAGCAGCCAATGACTCGTGAGACAGATACCATCAAAGCTAGTGACAACTCATCCGTAAGTGACCCGTGTGACAAAACACCGTCCGAACTAGTGACAACTGAGCAGCCAATATCCCAATGAGACAGATACCATCAAAGCTAGTGACAACTGATCCGTAAGTGACCCGTGTGACAAAACACCGTCCGAGATAGTGACAACTGAGCACCCAATGACCCGTGAGACAGATACCCTCTGAGCTAGTAACAACTGAGCAGCCAATGACCCGTGAGACAGATACCATCAAAGCTAGTGACAACTCATCCGTAAGTGACCCGTGTGACAAAACACCGTCCGAACTAGTGTACTGAGCAGCCAATATCTCCATGAGACAGATACCATCCAAGCTAGTGACAACTGAGCAGCCAATATCCCAATAAGACAGATACAATCCAAGCTAGTGACAACTGAGCAGCTAAAATCCCCATGAGACAGATACCATCAAAGCTAGTGACAACTGATCCGTAAGTGATCCGTGTGACAATACACTGTCCAAACTAGTGACAACTGAGCAGCCAATGACGCGTGAGTAAGATACCATCAAAGCTAGTGTCAATTAATCCTTAAGGACCCGTGTGACAAAACACCGTCCGAACTAGTGTACTGAGCAGCCAATATCCCCATAGACAGATACCCTCCAAGCTAGTGACTACTGAGCAGCCAATGACGCGTGAGTAAGATACCATCAAAGCTAGTGACAATTAATCCTTAAGGACCCGTGTGACAAAACACCGTCCGAACTAGTGTACTGAGCAGCCAATATCCCCATAGACAGATACCATCCAAGCTAGTGACAACTGAGCAGCCAATGACCCGCGAGCCAGATACCCTCCAAGCTAGTGACTACTGAGCAGCCAATGACCCGCGAGACAGACACTCGCTGACGTAACCCAGCGAGGCAGACAGCAGGGGCCAGCAGCTCGTCTTTAAGCAGCTAGACGCCCGCCTCGCCGACCCGGCCAGACGAGTCAACTGCCTCGGTCTCGTTCAGCCAATCGTCTGGGCCGTGTCTGAGCGCAATTCTTAACCAAACGGGGCGACGGCGCGCGGTCAGTGACAGCGCCTCGTGGCCTTGCTGCTGCCCGTCTCGCGCCGTGATTAGGCGGCTACCTGGCCCATTCAAACAGCCGTGCTGCCGCCTGCATGGGGCCTAGCTCTACATGACGCCTCTTCATGATGTCTACATGATGTCTCTTCAGCCTGCATGCTTCTTAAAGCGTGCGCCTTACAAGATTTTTGGGTGCGCCCTGTGGTGTTCCTATTCCAGAGGAATGTGTGTCCAGATATAAACATAAATATAGTTACTCTATTACACCATTTCATTACAGATATTTCGCTCTTCTAGTTAACTTACTATAATATGTGTTATCTGAACGATTTTACAGGTTTTGATCGAATAGTGAATTAGTTCAGTACAAAGCTGTAGTCGCTCGTTACTGTTTATTAAAAAAGCCTTAAGTTGATCATCAGTACACATAAGTGAGGCGTTAATTTTTAAAACATATTTCTCAGAAATTTGTAAATAGCGCGTCAACGAACTTTGATAGAAATTTAAATATGTCCAGACTTGAAAAAGTTTAAAATCCACCGGCTTAGTGAATAGGTAATTTGGAAATTGATTGAGCTTAACTTCTCGACCCAACCAAAGTCGTTAGATACTAAAGGAAAGGATCAGATACTAATGGAGCGTTGTGGCACTGAGTAAGCGGAGGAAATGGCAGTATTCAGAGACAACCACAAGCTACGGCAACGACCGCCACGTTTCCCAATCGCAGTCACTCCAAGCTGATCCTCGCCGGGGATGCAACATGAGTCGCCCGGAGCTAAGTGAGTCGGCTGACCTATCGACCTCCATGGGTGCGGTTACATTGGCTGTGGGCTGACTCAACCTTACCTAGTTGTAGTGCAAGGGCAAAGAAAAGGGACCATGCCGCTCGAGCGTAATGCATACCGGCGCTATCGATGTGTGAAAACTAGACAGAATGTCATAGTTGTATCTATTGATGATATTACAACTAGTGAATATCCGTTGAAAATATTTTTGGTGGAATAAAGAATGCAAGGGAGGCATGGATATAAAAATTTCAGATATGGCACTTACATAAAAGTAATGGAAAAAAATAGCCAGTCATGGGGACTGTCAACAGAAGTGAAAACTTAAAACTTTGTTTTTAAATACGAGTATTTAGTATGACATCATTTCTACGCCAAATGTACGTAAGAAAATGATTTTGGTATTGTATCAGTACGATGTCAGCATGATATAATTTATCCTTACATCATTTTTTTTTATCACAACAGATGTCAGTGGTATGTAAAAATTACGTAAAAATTCATTACCTAGCTATGACTTACCAGTGATGTCAGACCTAGGTCATGTATTCACGTGGTCAAATTAACTCCACTTACTGCTACTACAGCATGTCGGTGATGCGAACTCACAAGATTTTACCCATCCAAAAAAAGAGTCCAACACGCACCTGATACAGTCGAGTATATACAATGTATTAGTGTATATATGCGTATACATGTACACAGGCCGCTGCGATTCGCCAGTCTGGCGCAACACGTCACTAGCATGTCAGGGACGAGAACCCATAAGTTTTACCCCTACCAAAAATCTCTCAACGTGGCTAAAAATGTTTCCACTTCAATAAAATTAAAAAAATTTGACGTGGCGTGAGAGACCGTACCTTGTCGCACCTTATGTAGTGCGCCCCCATAACAACTCCTAGACGTCCTGCAATATGGCGATTTGGCAGTTGCTTGACACAGAGAGTGTGTGCCGCGAGCGAGCTGAGCGCACGAGCCATTGATGATCCCGACTTAGTACAGCTGACTTGTCGACATAGCTATGGAAAACACGTGTCATGGACAATGCAGTGACCATCGCCCAAGTTAAAAAATATACAATGTGTCCTAGAATGTTGCAGTTTTAATTCAGTATGTGTGTGGTATCTTGCGACTGACACCAACCCAAATTGTGTACTCCATCAAAAAAAAAACCATCAGTTTATAAATTCAACCAAAGCGTGTCTGTCTGGAGTAAAATTTGTAAACATATGCATTTATCAGAGTTTACTTGAGATGAATTCGACAGTTATATTGTCAGATAGTAAGCCATTTTTGGAGCAATGCGCAAAGGACATGAATCAGTCTGATAATACGTCATTGCTGGTTATACTGTATGTCTTAAGAAAGCTCAAAACGGGCAAAAAAAATTAATGTGGAAACAAACCAAAAATAAGTCAAAATCAGATAACATCTAAAAATTTAAAACATTAACAGCACAGAAAATTCATTAGAAGTAATTAGTCAAAAATTATAACAACACAGACGGACACATTATGCTTACTACGAAAAGACAGTAGCAAAAAGGACAATACATAAGGACAAAAAAACAATCTTGGACAGCACAGCAACAAGCAAACGAACCCAACTATGATTTGTACAGATAATGTGGACAACACAACGACAACTGAGACACGCACAGGTGAACCCAGCGATGTGACAAAACATATATTCTGGACACCACAACGACGACAGCATAGAAGAACTCAGTACGCTTACTTAGACAACAGTTGCGACGTTGTGGGACCTGAGATCTGTTATCGTTCTCAAGCACAAATATACTGATTGACATTCCTCAGTGCTTTATCTGCGGCTGTAGAGGGTTCGGCTCTTTCCCACAGCCCCACCTGCGTGAAGTGGCGTAACTAGGACACCATTATTCTGAGAGCTTCGTTTGTCATGTCGACCCTGATAACACGACATTTCAAAGGGGCGCGAGACCATTCCAGAAGGGAGCTGAGAGATATAAAAATGGTGACGCCAGCCTCCAAGGTTGAAGTGAAGGGGGCAAGTGACCCCTTGGCAAGCGATAATCGGACGACAAACAAAGGGCTTCGAGTGCAGAGACTGGTGTGTCGGGACTTTTTTGAGTGTTGGAAGAGTGAATAGTGCGAGGCAGTGTGTTAGGACAGAGGTGCGAGGTAAGAGACGAGCAGTAGAGAGGGCCACTGTCAGGTCAAGCTCCAGTGGGGAGAGTAAACTGTGGACTACATGAAAGAGTAATTAATTAATGGACAGATTTTCAGTGTCGTAATTTAATTAATAGTGTAATTTGAAATAGTAAATGAAACTTTTTAATTAATTGAAATATACTTTTATAACCTGTTTTCCCTCTCGTAAAAATACTATCAAAGGAATAAAAGTACATTTGCTATGATTTGGTCATCTTTCCTTTGCTTTTGAAGTAATTTAACCCAGTAATGTGTTAATTTTCATATACATTGCATGATCTTACAGGATATTAATAAATTTAATTAAATTTTATATGTGTAAAATTTTACAACTTCCAAATTCGTTCTTATTGATTTTAGATTACGCATGTTAATCTACGATGAGTATATTCACACCATGCGCAATTTTTTCAAGATTGAATAATCAAACAATCATTTCTATTCAACTGAATAAACTATCAGAGTATCGTACCCACGATCTATCGATTGCCAGTCTCGTGTCATGCATGACCTCTCAACCATCACGCAGACTAATGAATAATTACGTAATGGGAATGGCTAGAGCATAACGACGGGTTCAAACTAATTTATTGTTGTTGTGTCGCAGTGGTGAGGCACATGACTCACGCTCTAGACGACCCGGTAACAGCCATCTTGAATACGATTTGCCATTGATTCTCTAAACCAATTCTGGCAAATGCTGGGATGGATCCTTACTGCAAGCCATGATCAATTTCTTTCCGAGATTCTTGTTCTGGGTTGTATGTTACCGTCTTAAATATTCTTTGCTCTCGACGAGACGTGCAACTGAATCAAAAAACCAATTTCTCTGAGAGCTTTGTATCGCTCAGTGAACCAGCTTGGAACACATGGTGAAGCCTAAAATACATTGGGGAAGCCTAACAGCTACTCACCTGTGAATTCACTCGTTTTGACCATATGTAGTCACTCGTGTTGATAATATACTTTTTTGACGTGACAACGTCTAATAAATCGATGAACGCCGGCTGCACGCACGAAGAAGGATTACTCATTGTCCCGTTACGCACATTGTCCCGTTACTCTGTGTCCCGTTACGCTCATTGTACGCTTGCGCCGCATCTATCTCTCTTCCACTCGATTGGAACAACCATCGATTTGACTTTTTCGAGGCACATTAAACTTGAAACACTCCCATTCGTTTACTACTTTTCCTATCATCGTCCTATCCTTAACAGAATAACACAGATTGGAAGAAGTTAAATAGCAAACATGTATAAAAGTTATAGTTAAAATAATCTCTTCGTTAAAGTAATAAACATATTTGAATTAATGAGTACAAATAAAAGTAAAATTATCAATTAAATTGTAGATTTCATTTCACTCCTTCTTTGTATCCATACAAAATAGTGATAATTCAATAAAAATAATTCAATTTTATTCATAAAAGTATATGCAATCATTTCATCAATGTTTTGTTATGACGTTGTCACGTTAAACTATCGTCCGTAAACCGACTTTACAGGCAACCAATTTTTTTGTTATCGTTTTCTTATTTAAGGACTATTTTATGCAGATCTAACATGAGAGTTCTGTTGTATTTTATGTTTAGTAACAAAATTTTCACAAGATATTTATTAAGAAATACAATAGTAATAAAGGTTCACGCCAATGCCCGTAACTACGAATACTCGTGTGATGTCTGACAGTCTGTAATGGGACGTACGCCCGTTACGGTCACGCCCGTGTTATAGTGCAACCAAACTTCTTAAGAACGTTTATAAGAGGTGGTAACTACAGTATACGGGAGACCAGGGGTGCGATTCTGAAATGCACTAGCTTCATCTTGTCGTGACTCCCACTCACGACGACCCGCCTTCCGCAGAATCGGTATTCTCTGGTGTAAAATAACGCTGGCAGGCGACATCAAGACTCTCGCCTACTTGTAGCCTCCAAGCACTGCAGACTAGGCGGTACCACCACTGTTGAAAGCTTAAAAAAACATTTATTTTTCTATACACTTGAGCCAAAGCTATCAAGATGGCGGACTCGCGCAGGTGGCAGCATGCACCCGTATATGTTCATATTTGTGGACATCGGGTGACACGACAAAAACATTTTTGTCTGTATAATGAATCATTGTCATAGTGAAACAACCCTGGAATATATTTTGTAAACTTAAAGAATCTTAATGTGAAATTATAACAACTTTAAAAATTCATGATAATCTAGCTTTATTACATTTATCATGTGACGTCTCAAACGGCAGAGTGAATAGTGTCAATGAACGAAGAATGTATCTACGACGTGGTTCTAATGTTGCTATTGTAATAATTATTTCTAGGGGCAGGTATTTTTCGCGAAAAGATCTGAACCCTTATTAGACTGCAACAAGCTATACCCGCACCTGTGGTTTCTCCCTTGTGATTGGCGGCCGTCTGCGAGAGAAGTCGTTGCCTTATTTGACCGAGCCACTCAGGACGCGTTTACTTTCGCTCTGAATCACTGTGATTGGTGTTGTTACAATCGATATGTACCTGGGAGAAACTCGCCCAATCACGAAACACAGATCATGCTACAGTGTTTTAACTTTCATCTAGTCTGGAAATATTTTCGCGTAAACTGCATGCCCCTAATTATTTCACATTTTTACTTCATTACAGCACTGTATAAACCGTACTTTATTAAAAATGTTATTAATTGCATTTGTTTCTGTATTTGCTGTAAATCTTTTCATACACATTTATGCTCTTTTTTCTGTTATTTCATTGTAGGTAGTCCTATAGAAATATTTATAATATATATTACTATTTTTCAAAGGCTTAACATTCATGCAAAACAGTTATAAATTAACATTATATTAACCTATTAAAAAGTATGACTCCTGGCAATTTGAACTAACAGGTATTAAGCATCGTGTAGGGTGGGCTTTGCCGATAAATTTTGAGCTGTAACAATAATTTATCAATTTAAGGGTTTCGATAAAATAAGTGTTTTCCATGTTAGTAAATAAAAACATCAGTTTTTATAGTTAAAATAGCGGCATGTAAATATGTTAACTTTTTCACCATTTTTGAGGTATAACTAATTTTATGTTTTGTACGTTTAATACTCATATGTTAGTAACCACAACCCACTTGCTTTAATTTACCCGTTTATGAAATATAAATATAAAATAATCGATATTGGTTCTTCACATCCTGTACAAACTCAAAAAAAAAAGTTTTGTAGTTAATGTGATTAGTAATATTTTTGTTGAAAGTGTAAAACAACGCAGTAGTAAAACAAACTTAATAATGTTATTTAGCTATTAACCACAATCCTAAATAATACAGAGTAGGTTTTATGTTCGCGTAATACTTTGACATAATATTGATTGATTAAGACAAAATGGTCTAAAAATTAATTTAAAATACGCCTATGTGTTTACGTTACCTTAGCAAACCTCACGAAATAAGAACATATTGTTTTTTTTTAATAACGTATGTAATAATGGGTTAAAACTTCTATTTCATTCAATTACTTCTATTTCATTCAACTACGTTTGTAGCTACTGACAACAGCCTTCTATCTATATAATCTGTGGATGTAAATCACTCTGAGAGACACGCAGTGTGCAGGAAGGAATGACGGAACTGTGCTACTATTACTCTGGGTCGGGCTGGAACTTTTTTTATAAGAGATTTAGCGCCGGCAAATGAATTAAATTTTTCTGCATCTCTTACACTGGTCTATGACGTCACACAGCATTGCGTCTGTCTAACAAATTGAACTATTTAAAAAAGAGGCCCATAACTGTATAGTTTGCAAATACGTTTTCTTGGGCGAGGAAGCCTATAAGTCGTAGCAACTATATAAGACTTACTACAGTTAAGTCAGGCGCTATACAAACTCTAAAAACAGTAATTTTTTTAGGAGGAAAATCAGTTATATTTTACTTTGATGCTGTCGTAAGACGAATTTTTGTCCCATTTTGTTATAAGTCATGTTGTTAAGCACATCATGGGTAGAGTCACGGAAATTTCGCGCATTCATTTAGTCGCAAGTTAGAATGCAAACCTTCACACTCTCGCACTGTGTTCATGATTGGACCGCAGTTATTTGAACACGCCCTTCCGAGACCGTGAGCCAACGACGCCCAGCTAGGAGAGAAGTAGGCGAATCAGGTAGTGCCAATTACCAAGGATAAACATGCCCTCGCTAAGAAATCAACAATGGGAAAGCGAACATGGGTTGAGCACACCTATTACCATACATTCTACTCTGAACCCAGACGAATCTGCGAAATTTCCGGGGCTCTAATCATGGGTCTCTTTGGTATAGTCTTTAGTTTGTGTCTAGAGCCTACCAAATTTATATTAAATTTATATAATACTGTGAACCATCTATTGTATATTACGTAAATAAACGTGAACCTGTTTGAGAAGAATGTAACAATTTTTCAAGTGGTAGATATAAACACGTTTTGGTGTAAAATACGTTTGTACGGTAAGATAATGCATAATTTTGTTGAAAATAGTACAGATGTTGGTTTTCCGAGGTTATTTTTCTAGCGCAGTATTTACCCTATCCATGCCTTCAAATTTTTTGAGTAGTTTTTAGCCTCAACCTTCTTTTGAAAACAAGATGGTGACAGTTACCTCACCCAAGATGGTGGCCTCTAGCAGACGAAAATAAGATGGTGGAAATGACGTGAGAATCCAAAAAAATGTTTGATCAGATTCAAGATGGCGGATGTGATGTCATAATTCAAGATGGCAGAAATTATCGAAGGTTATATCACCGTAACGAAAAGTGCAACGTTCGTGAGTGGGGCGCTCAATTTAAATATGGTGGATATAAAATGGCCACCGAGACAAGGTGAAGGTCATTCATGATAGCCAACGTGACGTCACAATCCAAGATGGCGGACACCTGCTCCAGAGACTTAATCCGATTCCAGGGTTCGGATGCCCAAACCTATACTACTACTACTACTACTACTAAAATAATAGTCCCTGTATTGACCTTTCTTGTTTAACGAATCAGATTAAGCTTGGCTATACCGTAGTTGGCATAAACTAACTTTTGAATGTTTTTTAATCCTTAAAAATTTAATTATGTTTTTTAAATCAAAAATTGTGGTTTGAATTGAAAATTAACATTTATTTTAAAATGTATTTGGAAATTTATATAAAAGTAGATTATTTTATCGTCCTTGTTTCGTTGTTTAAAATAATCGGAAATGTAACTGACTTAGGATTGTTTCCTTTGCATGACAATTGCGACGCGACTTGCTTTAAGCTTCAACCACGCTTCCAGAAATCCAGCACAACTTGAGCAAGGTAAAGCCAGCTGAAGTAGTTATATCAGTGTGCCTGAACTTTATAAGAAAACTTATTGTATCTGCCCGTTTACAAACTCTGATTTTTGTTTGAAATTTTTAATTCTTTTAATGGCTCTACACATTATACATTGTATTCAACGAGAGTAGTTATGCATATATGTTAGATGTAAAATTTCATGTCCATGGGATGACCTTTTTTGTGCATGATTTGAAGGCGCCCGATAGAACTCGCCAGCGTGACACCATTTTGAGAAACTACCTGGATGTTTTTCAAGGCCATGAAAAAAGGTTTGGAAATATTTGCTGGCATTTGTACAGCTAACACGAAATTTACAAGGTGCATTTTAGTCATGCAACTAAGACGATATGAAACATATTGTTTTCAAGGACTTTCGCCCTCTAGCATAGTAAGGTACATCGGAGCGTAAGTGTTTAATACACGATTTTAATTTTTTTACACTTTCTCGCATTGTACCGAACATCGCCAGCTAGAGTTTTGCACTGGGTACAATGTACACCGAAAGATATAATATTGCGTCAGATTTCCTAAAGGAACATTTCAAATATCTTCATAATTCATTGCTGTACGCGAGATAAGATGATAACCATGTTGTTTATTGAGGCTAGCACAATAAAAATTTGAGCACAGCATAAAAACTTTATACGTCAGGTGTATTCCACCAAGAAAAAAAAAATTCGTTTGTAAAATTATTTATATCCATGCAAAATTTTAAGAGGCGCAATGTTTATAGCTGTTTTGGTATTAAAACTCATACATAATTGGGAAAACAAATATTAAGAGTTTTGAGCATTTTTTGGCTCGTTAACTTTAATTGGTAATCTAGTGGCACGGTCTAAAAGCAAGGCGTGTAAAAATTTAACCATTTTTATTGTCTCTTATCAAGAAATAATCATTTTAAAGATAAATCCAAATTTACCCGATTGATCAATGTAAATACTTTGTAAAAATAATTTAGATATTGCAAATACGTACATAATTGGCTAGATAAAGAAACTTATGACGAACATTCTGTAATTTTTAAGTGGCGTTTTTTATAGAATGCATGATTCTGTTTTTTTTTTTTAATTTGATGTTTCCTAGTAGTAAAGCCATACTATAACACTGCATTTAAAAATAGAATTTCACATATTTTACAGATTTTCCATTTAAAATACTTTAAACTTAAGTTATTTTTTTCTTATTCTCGTAGTATATTTATAAAGGGGAGGCTACCTCATATAGATAAAATAAAATGGTAACAATTTCACACAAATATTCTTCTTTATACTAGAAAATGTTTTGGTAAGATTATTTGACAAATTAATGACAAAAAGATTTAAAATTATTATTAAAATATTGTGCCTTAGTTATAAATTTTATTTTCCCACATATAGTGTACACAGCTTTGAAAGAACTTTGAAAGCCATTATCTGTTTAAGTTAACAGTTGTCGCAGTTTTCTTTACTTTCGGGAATTCAGAAAGTCATAATAGCAACTACTATCTGAGAAACGCAAAAATACGTAGTAAAATATAACACAATAAATATGCCATTTGTGAAATAATATTGTATCAATATTACAGGTATTTGGTTACCGCTATCTACTCTATGAAAGCGTTATAGTGGTAGCCTAAAGATGAATGAGAGACTAAACTCGGGTAACCATGCAACCGGCAATACACAAAAAGAACTAATTAAGTTAAGTACAATAAATGATAAACATTTATTTCAATGAACTAAAGAAATTGGTTGGAAAGTTCTGAACTAGGCCTACATAAAATGGAAATCATCATTTACAAATGACGTAAATTTGGGTCGCAAGATTTCAAGTTGGAAGTTCGTCAGTAGGTTCTCGACTTCTTTACTATCGTTGTGTTTAGTTTTGAACACCAGACGCTTTGGCATGTACTGTCGCAGCGTTGTCAAGAGCAAACACGTGTATGAATATTACTATATTTCATAACACATGTAAAAAGGGTGTTGTGAAATGTGTTTTTATTTTATTTAAAATATCTTTCCTCCGTAATGGTCGCGACAATACGCCCCAAAACATCTGGTATTGAATATTCAACACCTGCCTTTTTGTAAATCAAAAGTAGAAATATATTTAGAAAGTAAATTAAATTCAGAGTATTTTTATGGTTGCTGTGAAAATTTCGTTTTCAGTTTTTTCCTAACCTATCTTTGCTTTATAATAAGTTATAAATCCACATCCGAATAAATACTTAACTTATCTTCAAAGAAATTAAATGAATGTTCCTTTCCGTAATTCGTTCCAGAGAAAAACTCTGGTCATCAATTATTAACGCAAAATTCCCTTGAATTGCAGCCAGCTCACGTTTGCTAAGTGGCAGAAGGCGCTGCAGGGAATGTAGGCTACTCACTTTCCAAGCCTTTCCAATGTAGTTAAGGTCATTTAAACTCATTGTCTTCTTTGTACGAGCCTTGTTACTAGTAGCGTGCACACAGACCTTCCCCAGCACGATGGGCACATTTGTCACAGTATTTAAACCACTACAATGTATTCCACTGTCCAATATTCATATTTGTGCAATTTTTAAAAATACCTTTGTTACATTTCACGGCACAGCTCATAGGTCGGTTTGTCAAAATAAGACAACCGGCTTCATGTGACGAGTGTAAAATATTACTAATAAGGACCGATTTCACCAGAGCCAGGTTAAATTCTGCGTAACTAAACTTCGCTTAAAGTTACACCATAATTTTAAGCTTAGCTTAAAGATTATCATTCCAACAGAAATTTCTCTAATGCACTAGTAAGGGTGGGTGTAAGATTATTTGCTTAAGAATTAACAATAAGAATAAGTCGTGTTCTTGTGACTATAAATGATAAGGCAATGATTTACTATGATCATGTAGGAGTCGTAACGGGTCATGTGTTAATCGTCTGTTGCTTCAGAATTAACATAAGTGGCTGTACTTTATATTTTCCTTAAGAATTATGGAACGCACCAATTACAGCACACTATAATGTGTAATTGGCGCGAAATGCTGTTAGCATGGCGAAAGCAGCATGTCAAGAAAAGATAAAATACGTATAGAAGGAAACTGCAGGAAATACTAAAAGCGCTTTGATCGGGATTCTTATATTTTTTTTCTCTTCTAAATATGGAATAAGATTACTCTGAATTGTTCCTGGTTAAATTTGTCTTGAACTGTAAAGCTTTTTTATAGAATATACGATATTAGCATTGCATGTAATAATATTTATAACTAATTTCGAATATTTGTAATCTGATTCGTGTACTAATGCTTGGTTACAAGCTAACATGCGGGAATTCATACGTTAAATCGTAAGCATATGCCTGGTATTTTAAATACATTACCAAAGTCACAACCTAACAATTTATTAATCATCAATGAATCCTAACTAAAATATACTTTAAAATGCAGACGATAGATACCTACGCATAATAAATATTCGCCATTTAAACATGGTAGCATTCATGCCCGTTGTCATTGGCTAGAACTAATGACCACTAATTCTGTTATAAAAATTAAACTAGCACAATTACAATTGAACATAAATTATACGTATATATGTCACCAATCTTGCACTTCAGAACGCTGATAGGGCTGCCTGACACGAGGTGGCTTTGTAATCGCCTCGTCAATCTAGTAGCGCCGTTTTGCGGTAAGCAGGGCAAGTTCATAATTCTGTCGTTTTGTTTTTGTCTTAAAATTAACTTTTGCTGGTTTCATGAATGACCCTGGAGAAAACAGAACACGGATTTAGCTGCCCGCTTTCTCCATAGGATATCTGAGGTCATGTTTGCTGGCTTGAACTTTGATGCTTTCCATTTTGAGATTTATTAATTACAACGGGAACACATCAACTACTGATGGTGCTTATGTACTACTGTTTTGTCTGTGCTGGTTTTTCAATTCGACATTGATTTTAAGAACCAAACTATAAACTGGGTATGAAAACTTTGAGGGTTGAAGGCCTCTACAAATTTCATTATAAAATAAATAATCATAACTTTCTACACATTAATTCAAGAAAATATTAAAGTTGATCATTGCATTAAGTTGGCGTTTCAGGTTTAAACAGTCCGATTGTAATGATAATAGCTTAAGTTTAACGTCTATAAATTGTGGCCCCTTGGCCACTTGGTAATATTAACTATAATGTATTTTAATATTTTTCTATTTGGCAGTTTGTTTACCAATTTTTACTTCATGCCGTATTTAAAGTTATATAAGTAATGATCTCATACCTTTTATAATTGTAATATTCCTCTTTTGCTGTCAATTTTTATTTATAATTTCCACAGTGTTAAATATGGCCTTTTTTAACTTAATATTTTTACCGTTTAAAAAAACTGTTTCATGGGGCGGCCGCTAGGAGCGCGACTGGAAAAATTACAAAACAACTTCTGTCAGCTTGAGAACTTCTCCTTTGTTCAGCAAGGATAGAGTTCTAGCACAAGCCAGACTATATTTGTATTCTTCAGGGATTTTATGGTCGTCAACGGCAGAACCATTCACTGAGTTGGATTTTGCAAGATGTACGTTGGTTTTCTCCGTGTGCTCCTGATTATTCCTGGTGAGACTTCTGGTGGTTTTCTCCGTGTGCTCCTGATTATTCATGAGAAAACAATCTCTGTATGTAGTTATTTTTCGTAATGATACAAGACATTTTATTCAGACTTTCATTTCAATAGGCAATTTCTGTTACCATACCAGCACTTACAATATTTTTATCAGGTGGAATTCAAACAAAAACAAAGATTCATAAATCAGACGATTACTTTGTTTTAAAACAATCGGAAAACATTATCATGCAAGACGATTTTACTTCCCCTTCAGGACAAGCAAAGCCCTCATACTCTTGCGATCGTGAGTAAGCATCCCGCATCTCACACAAAAAATAAATAATATTTACCTCAACACAACACATGGCGATTTCTGTTAGCAGGAATAGGAACAACTTGCAACAAGTTTCTTTTATGAGATAAATTCTCTCTCGCTGACCAAATATTGAAAATTCTATGCAAGTAATTGTTCCAATTAAAAACTCTCAGTTTGCATCTGGTGTTAGTCGCAAAAGCTAATATGGATCCCGGTACGATGCCTGCAGCACTATCGAAAGGACACAGATGTAACTTTTGCAGCAAGGAAAGTGTCTGGAAAAGAATGTCAGACAACACGAGAAGAATGACTGTGTTAAAAAACCACTACGCAAAATGATATGTTGTGTTCGGTGTAGCAAGTCATGTACGTGAAGAGAGAGCTTTAAAAGACACAGCAGAGCTTCTAAAACCAATCCAACTTACGATATAGACAAGATCGAGGACAACGATGGAGCTACTATTCTAAAGAAGAGTGTGCTGCGTGACGTAAATAATCTGCTGTCTTCAACGCGATTATGTCCATAGCTCTCCTGACAAAAAACTTGAATTGAGGACGTTGACACTTTACGATAGACTGAAGACAATGGAAGTATCATCACTGTGAAAAGTGAGAATACGTTCAAAACAAGATGGTGGCCTCCAGCAGACGAAAACAAGATGGCGGACATAACGTCATACTAGCTGACGATATATATACATTGGCATAAGTGATGGGAGGTCAGTCTGTCAGCGGTTTCCGTGGAGGAGGGATCTATCGTCTTTATTTTTTAATTTTTGACCTCACCAAGTTCAAACGAAGGACATAAGTGCGTTTTAAAAAATATTTCATTAAATTTCCATTAATTAAATTCTTTTAATAATTTTAATTTTTTTTCCAAATTTCTAGCATAAAAATTACGATAATTGCAACGATGATGTCATACACATCCAAGATGGCGGTCGTAACGAAATTTGCAACGTTTTTATAATCCAAGATGGTGACCATAACGATATGTGCAACAGTGTTTTTAAATATTTTTATCAATATTTAATTAAATAATTTTTTATTAATTTTAAAATTTTTCCAGATTTTTCTAGAATAATAATTAAAGATTTTCAAGTTGGTGGACATGACGTCATACTAGCTGTCGATATAAACCTTGGCATTAGTGGTGGGAGGTCAGTCTGCCGGCGGCTTCTGTGGAGAATCTGACGTTATATTTTATTTTTTTGCCCTCGCCGGGTTCGATTCGAGGACTCCACGACGTGTTTTTTTAAATTTTTTTCCAAATAAATTTGATACCTTAATTTTTTTAATTAAAATCGGATGATAAATAAAGATTTTCAAGATGGTGGCCGTAACGGAAATTGCAACGGTGATGTCATAATCCATGATGTCGTTAGAGGCTTATCGGAGGCTGTAGATATGGATTCTTAAGCCTCAAAATCGACATTTCAAGCCGTTGGCATTTTAAGGACTAAAACGGGAACTTTTCCCTCGAAATGGGAATTTTTCCCCCACAATCAGGAAATTTTTTGGAATTTTGAGTCATTTTAGTGTCCAAAATGGCCGCCGTGACGTCAGATGGCGGTAGACTCCGGCTCCACAACCCGAAGCCAGTGCCAGAAAATACTATTCTACACTACTTTTAACAATTGTTAATATATTTTCACGATTTGGGGAAAGGAAAATGTTTCACTATACTAGACTTGAATCATGCCTATCATCAATGCACCTTACACCCAGATACAAATAATGCCTTGGCATATTTCACTCCTTGGGGGAATTGATGAGTGGAATCAGATTCATTTCTTTCGGTGTTTGCTCTGCAGGACTATGGGAAATGTTTTAAAGCCATTTTAGGTAAATTTGTAGTCAGTCACCTTGATGAAGCCATCATTTACAGTAGGATAGAAGGAGAACACATTGGGCATGTAAAGGCCACACTGCAAGCTCTTAGTGAGGCCGAACTCACTGTCAACTCAGAGAAGGTGTTAGGATTTATAGTGCAGGATGGGAAAATATTAACGGACCCAGAGTGAATCAAATTTACGTCAGTTATCCCAGGTCGAAAAACCTTCAAGGGGTTAGGAAATGTCTATATTTTGTTGGGAACTATGGTAAATATGTACCCGGGATGTCGGAAATCGTGGAGCCCCTAACAAGTTGAAAAGGAAATGCGAATCTATTGTATGGGGAACTGAACAAGGTGAGATTGAGAACATAAAAAAAGTGAGGACCCCCAGGGCCGTTCACAAAAAAGTGTGGGGGGGGGGGGGGATGTATAACGCAAATTGAGGCAATGAGAAAAACCTTTGTGAAGGGGAGGGGAGATAAATAAACACATTATCTAAAAATTTGTTATTAGTTGACATTTATTGCCCCTAAAGTGCAATAATTCGCTTAATATTGTAGTTTTTTACTTAGTTGCATTAAAACACGATTTTGATAAAGTAATTTCAAAAATTTCATGGTTTAAGAACCTTGGACACCTGGTTGGAACTATAAAATTCAAAGTCCTTATTAAGTATCTGTTTTTTTGTAGGGGGGGGGGGGGGTTGGACGAATGTTGGTTTAAGGCGTTAGGAATACACCATCATCACTGGGACGGATAAGCACCACTGGGACAGCAACTACCTGATTTTGAAGTGATGTTTGTACTAAATGCCGATGCCAGTAGTTTAGGGCTCCGGGCAGTACTGAGTCAAAGAAAGGAAGGGAGCTTATTGCCAGTTGCTTATGCTAGCTGTATCTTTAGTCCAGCTGAACAAAAATATTTCGCTTATGAGACGCTAGCCTGTGTAAGGAGTCCCGAAAAATTCGCCAACTATCTGGAAACCACGGATTTTGATTTATGTGCCGATGACCAAGCTCTGACCTGGCTGTGGAAATCTAACAAGCAGTTGGGAAGTCAGGTAGGTGGGTGGAACGTTTAAGCCGGTTCAAATTTATAAGTGGCCTGAGAACATGGTAGTAGATTCTTTATCAAGAATATTTATAATATGGCATAATTTGAAGTCGAAAATAGTGAGAAGGAAGAAGAGATGGGCCATCGAACCGCCTGCAATCACCACTTGCCCCGTGAGGCATTGGAGAGACCCAGCGAGTAGGGATTCGCGAGCCCAACTGTCAACGCAGAGCGAGAGTCCGGACGAGTCCACGGAAGTGACGTCGCCAAACCAGACGGCGAGTTGAAACACAGGGGTGCGAAGACCGAGTACTTACTACTAGCAGCGAGTGGAATGAGCTGCTCAGCCGGAATCACCGTGGCAGACACACGCCAGGGTTAAAATGTGTCGAGAATCCGTGGAGAGGACTCGAGCTAGTAACAGGAGGAGGAGCAAGTTGAGAACCACCTTATAACCAGACAAGGACCGACTGCTACCAGTGCTGCCCAACCGGAATCACCGAGCGAGCATGCGCCAGGGTTACAAAGTGCAAATGTTCTGTGGCTTCCCTTCCAGACGAGATTCGCAACCCAGGAATTCACAGAGGAAGAATATTTAAGTGAAGTTCCCAGCTTTAGTTACATCCACGCACTATGTGGTAAAAACATTGTCAACCAATAACTTTGTTCTTTTGATTTTCGAAAAAAATAGAACCACATCTTGCGAAAACTAACTATTGGTTGATTTTAAGTATCACGCAATTTGGCAATTTGCGCGTGTGTAGTTTCATCCAAGGCTCGGTGAGATATCTGCTAAACATTTTGGGGTGACCCGAACGCTACAGTTATTAGATTCTGAAACAGTTTAGTTTTAAAATAGTTCATGTTGAATTAAGGTCGAATTAGTGTAGTTTAACAAACAAGTAGCTACTGTAAAATATATTGACACGTAGTTTACCGAATGTATTGCTAATGGTAAAAATATTTGTGTTAATGTTAGTCATCAACTACAGTGGAGATCATATAACACGTAAAGCATCGCTTATGTCTTGTGGAATTTACAATATATTGCATGATCCTGCATGCTAAATTTATAACCATTCAAATTTTGACGTACTGCACACTCCCTGCATTATTTCTAAGTCTTTTGGTTCTATACAAAAAAAACTACTTTAAGAAAATGTACTAAATATGTATGTATCGATCGATAAGAGGGATAATCGTGTCAACCTGCTGAAGCCGATGTTTTAAGCACTCTACATTGTCCACGACGCATTCGTATTCGCACTTAAAATAAAAACCCTTAGCTAATAGGATTATGAATAGTCTAAGACAAAAATATGCTGGGGTTTTCACTCATTGGCAATTAATACTACGACTTAAATAAAAGACTAAACACTTGTTTATCACAATATTGAAGTCGAATGTCTACCAAGCACAAATGTTTGTAAACATGCTGCAATGTTATAGAAAAATTCCAAATTATCGTTGAAATAATTCTAGATTCATGAAAAGTATTTCAAACTTTATGTACTGTTACATGTATGCCTGGAATAATTGTAAATGATGACAGCACAGTACAACAAAATCACTCATGCTTGCTAAAAAGAAATAAAGAAAGTGGCAGTTCTCCTAAGGCAAGCGTGCTAGGAACCATTGTGGTTGTCTGGTAACAGAGAGCAGGAGTATCCAGGAAGCAGTCTACTAGCTGGGCCCATCTGCGGGCCTGGTGCGCGAGTTCACTAACACACTCGGATGGCCAGACATGGGGTAACACGTGCAGTGCCCTTGAAGCAGAGGAACTGATGTGGGTGGTTGAGTACAAATCGCGCGAGCAGCTAGGAGGCAGTGAACAAACTAGCGACCATTAGCGGGGCTCAGCGTGCGAGATCGCAAACACTCAATGACCGATCAGACCATGTGGACACACATGGCATTTCTCCTAAAGCAGAGCGACTGTAGTGGCGACCTGGCAACAGAGCACACAAGCAGCCAGGAGGCAGCAAACGGTCTGGCGCCTATCAGCGGGGTCCGGCGCGCGAGTTCACGAAAACTCAAGGCCGGGCGGACCATGTGGATACACGTGGCATTTCTCCTAAAGCAGAGCGACTGTAGCGGTGCGCTGGCAACAAAGAGCACGAGCAACCATGAGGCAGTCAACTGGGTGGCGCCTATCAGCGGGGCCCGGCGCGCGAGTTCACGAACACTCTTTGCGGGCCGAAACATGTGGACATACTTGGCATATCTCTTAAAGCAGAGCGACTGTAGCGGTGGGCTGGCAACAAAGAGCACGAGCATCCATGAGGCAGTCAACTGGGTGGCGCCTATCAGCGGGGCCCGGCGCGCGAGTTCACGAACACTCTTTGCGGGCCGAAACATGTGGACATACTTGGCATATCTCTTAAAGCAGAGCGACTGTAGCAGTGGGCTGGCAACAAAGAGCACGAGCATCCATGAGGCAGTCAACTGGGTGGCGCCTATCAGCGGGGCCCGGCGCGCGAGTTCACGAACACTCTTTGCGGGCCGAAACATGTGGACATACTTGGCATATCTCTTAAAGCAGAGCGACTGTAGCAGTGGGCTGGCAACAAAGAGCACGAGCATCCATGAGGCAGTCAACTGGGTGGCGCCTATCAGCGGGGCCCGGCGCGCGAGTTCACGAACACTCTCGGACAGCCGGACGGACCACGTGGAAACAAGAGCCTTCACCTCGACCTTCGCTGTTGATTGACGGCGCTCGTCCAGTTTATTTGCAGACGTGACACAAATCTCAGGTCTTCGATGGGACAGAAACAGCCTTATTTCAATATAACCAGTCAGCAGGCACTGCTACAGGCAGGCATCTTCATTAAACTAAGATCCTTAAAAACTTATCAATCCCAGCTTCGATAGCCGTTTTCGATTTGATTTCTCCATTAATTAGAAAAAGTATGTGAACCATATATAATAAGAAACAAAAAAAAAATATTTGTGAATATTCAGTGATTTATCGACAAAGTTACAAAAAATTATACGAAAGCATATATATATATATCCTTTTTAAAACTAAACAACTGTTAGAAAAAATGAGTGTGTGTATATACATAAAAAATATATATAATAAAAAATAAATAAAGTATATATTAATATAGTTAGTAACATAATTTAATCTTTTAAAAACAAAATGTAAGCATAAAACATTTAAATATTTTTGTTTGTTTACATTGATGGTTATGTCATAGGAAAAGCGATGGGACCTCCAACAGCATTGTGACTCCAAACCACTAGGGAACTGACATAGTGCTCATATGTTCAGTCATGCCAGAAGGTTATATTTTTATCATACCTAGGGTGCGTACAACTACAATAATGCACCCTTTAAAAAAATCAAATTATTTTTAAGTTTGAAATACACACATAAAATCACATATTATTTAGGACAGGGCAACCTTAATAACATCAAACAATTCCCATAATGAAGTGTGCTTACTTTAAATCACTCTCCGGCTATTATTTGAGAAATAGTTGAGATGATGGCTTGGATTTAAATAAAATTCTACGAAACAATCAAATGGCACCAGCAATTGCCTAATATTTCCCGAACTTAACTTATTGTATTAATACATTTTATTAGTGTTCCCAGCAACCCAGGGAAAAAATTGGTGTATTTTTTATTAAGAAAACTTAAGGTGCAACTTCCACTGCACTGAGAAATAGCTTTTACCTGGATGGTAGTTTTCAACTGAAATGTTTGATTAAAAAAACGTCGCCCACTTTAAACCATGCAATACGCATTCTGGATTGTAAAAAAAAATTGTAGTCGGTTCTTGTTGTATCTGGCAGTGGAAAAAGAACGTGAAACTACATTTTCACTCAATTACTTTATTATAATATGACTTTGCGTACATTTCATTGCAAATTCATTAGACAGACATGCAATAGCTCGTTATAAATTGATATTAAAGATTGAATTGGCTACAGCACTCGGCGAGGACTCTCACCAATATGGTTATGGAAAACACCAGGTGCGCCGAAATCAAGTGTCCGTATCGAGAAGACATCAAAAGTCCACCTGAGTGCCGCATCGGTGCTGCAATACGATTATTCCGGTCAAAAAAAACTTCTCTGCTGACAAGTGCGCTTCACTGTTGTAAAGTTTACTAGTCCTGGGTGTCGCTACAGTGCTACACTCTGCATTACATCACACTAGAACTCTTCGCTGCTAACAGGTGTGTTGCACTGTTGTAACGCTTACTGGTCCTACTGAGTGTTTCTACAGTGCTACACTCTGGATTACATGACACGGGAACACTTCGCTGCTGACAGGTGTGTTGCACTGTTGTAACGCTTACTGGTCCTACGGAGTGTCGCTACAGTGCTACACTCTGCATTACATGACACGGGAACACTTAGCTGCTGACATGTGCGCTGCACTGTTGTAACGCTTACTAGTCCTACTGAGTGTTTCTACAGTGCTACACTCTGCATTACATGACACGGGAACACTTCGCTGCTGACAGGTGCGCTGCACTGTTGTAACGCTTACTGGTCCTACTGAGTGTTTCTACAGTGCTACACTCTGCATTACATGACACGGGAACACTTCGCTGCTGACAGGTGCGCTGCACTGTTGTAACGCTTACTGGCCCTACTGAGTGTCGCTACAGTGCTACACTCTGCATTACATGACACGGAAACACTTCGCTGCTGACAGGTGCGCTGCACTGTTGTAACGCTTACTGGTCCTACTGAGTGTTTCTACAGTGCTACACTCTGCATTACATGACACGGGAACACTTCGCTGCTGACAGGTGCGCTGCACTGTTGTAACGCTTACTGGTCCTACGGAGTGTCGCTACAGTGCTACACTCTGCATTACATGACACGGAAACACTTCGCTGCTGACAGGTGCGCTGCACTGTTGTAACGCTTACTGGCCCTACTGAGTGTCGCTACAGTGCTACACTCTGCATTACATGACACGGAAACACTTCGCTGCTGACAGGTGCGCTGCACTGTTGTAACGCTTACTGGTCCTACTGAGTGTTTCTACAGTGCTACACTCTGCATTACATGACACGGGAACACTTCGCTGCTGACAGGTGTGTTGCACTGTTGTAACGCTTACTGGTCCTACGGAGTGTCGCTACAGTGCTACACTCTGCATTACATGATACGGGAACACTTCGCTGCTGACAGGTGTGTTGCACTGTTGTAACGCTTACTGGTCCTACTGAGTGTTTCTACAGTGCTACACTCTGGATTACATGACTCGGGAACACTTCGCTGCTGACAGGTGTGTTGCACTGTTGTAACGCTTACTGGTCCTACTGAGTGTTTCTACAGTGCTACACTCTGGATTACATGACACGGGAACACTTCGCTGCTGACAGGTGCGCTGCACTGTTGTAACGCTTACTGGCCCTACTGAGTGTCGCTACAGTGCTACACTCTGCATTACATGACACGGAAACACTTCGCTGCTGACAGGTGCGCTGCACTGTTGTAACGCTTACTGGTCCTACTGAGTGTTTCTACAGTGCTACACTCTGCATTACATGACACGGGAACACTTCGCTGCTGACAAGTGCGCTGCACTGTTGTAACGCTTACTGGCCCTACTGAGTGTTTCTACAGTGCTACACTCTGCATTACATGACACGGAAACACTTCGCTGCTGACAGGTGCGCTGCACTGTTGTAACGCTTACTGGCCCTACTGAGTGTCGCTACAGTGCTACACTCTGCATTACATGACACGGAAACACTTCGCTGCTGACAGGTGCGCTGCACTGTTGTAACGCTTACTGGTCCTACTGAGTGTTTCTACAGTGCTACACTCTGCATTACATGACACGGGAACACTTCGCTGCTGACAGGTGCGCTGCACTGTTGTAACGCTTACTGGCCCTACTGAGTGTCGCTACAGTGCTACACTCTGCATTACATGACACGGGAACACTTCGCTGCTGACAGGTGTGTTGCACTGTTGTAACGTTTAGAGGCCACGATGACAGCACTTCATACGTTCATTTTAGGGTTACTTAACCATTTTCGTCAAGTGATAGTGACGACATTAAACAATTTGTATGTTTAGATCAACATGCACGTAGACAGATCTAAATATGTGTTCTGAAAAAGCACGCTAGTGTCGGTAGGGATATTATATTAGTGTCATTATAAATTTTGGATTAACAATTTTGTTTTCATCATTAAAATATCTGAGTTACTTCCACTTGGAAATACGACATTGTTAGGTATATTTGTATCTTACTAGTTAAAGTTTTGTGAAATTTCGAAATACCCATAGAAAGAACATTTTTTTAATGGCTCATGACCGAGGGAAATGATTCCCAATAAGCGTAAATGCTGTCATTCTGTAGAAGTATAGGTACATAGGTTATTATTTCTAAAAACAGCACTGAGGCGATCATTTATGTGTCAATCTTGAATGTGGCAGCCATCTTTGATGAACCTTGCATGTAAACATTTCCTAAAACCTTCCAGAGATTCCTTGAAAATACTCGGAACACTTTTTTGGGCCCTTAGAAATTCCTAACTGTTTAAGATTTTATCTAAATATGAAGATGTGAAATACATTAAAAACCAGTGACATTTGATTGAATAAAAATGTCGAAATTGCTCCATTTTTAGCTTCTTTCCTTAAAAAATTTATACTATATTATGTTTTATTTAAGTACTACACGTAAAATAGATTACATTTCCTAACACTTTTTTTGTGGTAATAAGTTTGCTATAGCTCCATGTTTATTATAATTCGGGAGAATTTGTTACATAAAATATCAGCTCAATATGTTGCAGAGTTACGAATTGTACAATTTATAATGACATGTTTGTGGATTCTCTAGAAAATATTTCGGTAACTAGTTGTTATAAAATAATTTAGGTATTTGAAAATTAAAAAGAAATTAAAATTTTGCAAAGTTCGGTAATTAAGGCTTTGGGTCACACGTTGAGTTGGTTATATCACTTTCTTGCCATTAAAGTATTTTCCTATACATTTGTTTGCTAGCTCTCTTGCATTTGTTGGCGGGGTCACGAATCATCTCAACAGATACTTACTGAATGTTATCTTCCAAGTCAAAAGTTCATGCAAGTGATCATAATCATGAAAAATTGCGTAACTTTTTACCGCGATTAAATAATAATTAGAAAATATCTGCTTCAAATTTGTGACGAAACGTGAACTTCAATAGAGCTATCGTGATAAAACTTACAGAAAAAAGCCCTCAAGTAATAGCATTAAAATATCCACCAAGGCGTGCGAGACTGAGATTTAATAATAGTTCTGAAGTTCCTGAACACAGTCATGTAACTGAAGAAGAATCAAAACTAACCAAGGGTACAAGGATAATCATAAGCCGACCCCGTGGATATCGCAGGGCTACTCAGGCACGGCTTCTGTGAGTGGTCCCTAGGAGCGCTGGCGCTGGTTGTCAGACGCCTGGCGAACCCGAGTGACAAGTCGAGGCGAACAAGGCGTGGCGTGGGGTGACAGGGCAGACGGAGCTGCGTACAGCAGACTGTGGGAGTAAATGTTACTGTGTTTCCATGACGGGGCAGTCATGGCCTTGCGCAGCTTGAAGGTGAAGGACAAGCCAACCACCAGTTCTGCGACCCGCGAGGAACTAGTGGCCCGCCAGCCAGAAGCGCAACCACTGAGCCTACAGTGCTGTCTTCCAAGGCGGGTGCACGTCTCTGCTTATCCATTCGGCAAACTCTGGCAATTAGAGCACCAAGCAGGCAGCACGACTGAAACTGCTCACTCACACTGGGATTCTCACTCATTTATTTCCTCCCACTTAGTTCTTATCGCATTGCTCCAAGCAGCGCGTGGGTTCGAGGCCCGACTGCGACCCCGCCAAAAAAAATAATAATTAAATTATACTTCAGAAGTAACTCAGGATCGTCTTTTTCACAGAAATCCACGCACAAACACTATTTTACAACAAGTTACAGTGGGCCTGTAACTCGCTGCGGGCCCTTGATTCGATGCTCGGTTCTGGCAGACACACCCCGAGACACGGAATATCTGTGATGACAGTACAGTTTGCGACACACTTAGTCGCAGTGTTGTCTGACTAAGCAAACAGTCTGAGCTCTGAGCCTACAGGTACATCATCATCGTGTACATAGTAAAGTGTTAACAAGGTCTATGTCAGTGGTCATTAAATTATTTAATGAACTGTAGCTTAGCCAGGAAACTTCCAAGTATTTATTGATTTTCAACTTTAGTATAGTTGGTAGGTAAATGGCTGAATTCATGCAATAAAAACAGCCTATCCATAGACATTTTCAAGTTATTTCACTAATTACTACAATTCAGAAATGTATTATTCCTCTCTCCCATCGCAGGATTTTATATTTCCCTCCCGAGAACTCACCGCCCGTTTATCTGACTGAGGGTCTGTTTCATCTCCGGAAAATGCAGCTCGATCGAAAGCCATCGTTACAGTTTGGCTGCAGGGAGACAGCTGCATGTCCTCAAGAGAAATCGGCTGCACAACTTAAGATGTGTTTTGAGTTCATGTCTGCAAGGCCGAATCAATCAATCGTCTAGATTGTGGCCTTCAGTTACACTGAAAGACCGCTGCCTCCTTTAAGGAAACATTATCCTGTCTGGTCTCGCTACAGACAGCGCTCCAATGCGGTACTCGGTGACCCAGCTGACTGCTTCGCTGAAAAATGTTTACCTTCGCGCCGTGCAAACTCATATGATTCGTCATAGAAACGGGGAGATGGAACAGTAACAATAAGAGGAAGGTATATAAACCAAAAGAGACGTATTAGATTTAACGGCCTTCAACTCAACCCATTTTTATAGTCTATTATTTTTGATTCGTTAAAGCAGAGAATACAGCCATTTTAATATATTTTCTAAGACTGTAAGATAGTGACTTCTAATAGAATTACTGGAGCTTTAGTTATATTTAGAACTAAAAAAAAATGCTGAACACTAATAATTCCACATGAGAAAATATTTATTGCAGCTAATCATTATAAATTTCAGGCGTTCCATGTGTGCTCTCTGCCTAAATAAAGTCAAATGTAAAAATAAGCCACAAAAAGAGGATCTTGCATTTACTTTTATCCATCTCTTCTCCTTAATAATACTACTCAAATACTAAAAAAAATTGTTGATTCTTACAATAAAGTATTCCATGAAATGATGTAATTACGTGTCGCTCAGTCAACTGGTAAAATGGCTCGTAATGAGCGGTAAATGTTAAGATATTCATTCAGGAAGACTTGGGTTTCATTCCTGGTCCAGATATTCTTATTTCGGTTCTCGGTTCACGCAATTCCTGGGTATTCCTAGGAAATACTCGTTAGGGCCTTGTTTTATTAACTTTCCAAATTGTGTGTAGTCACTGGCCCGGAGATTTAATTTTTTTTTTTTTTAAGTTGATGGAGAATTGAATGGTAATTACAAAATTACAAAATATTGCTTGAACAAATATATTTTATGCATGACAGGTGCCTTGCTATCATTTGATAGATAGCATCGAAATATGAGAATTTATTTGAGAAAATGTTCTGATTCAATTGATTGGAAATTGTAGTTCTACAGAATATTTATACATCCTTGAAAACTTCTTTAAACGAGACTTAATTTTAACTTTAAAAAATTTACCCTTTTTAGTTAAACTATGTAAATAATTGTTTTAAACGTCAATGTTTATGTTAATTTCAATTACTTTGTTTTTACATTCGTTGGCATAAACATATAGTAAGTTTTTATTTTAAGAAATTTATTGCGGTATTTTAGAGCCATGCGACCCAACGCATGTATATTTGCTCCACCTAGAGGTGTAGAATTTACCTGAGATACCAGGCAAGACGTTGACATGTAGGATTGCAACAGTTAGTTATTTATGTAGCTACTTATTATATTCTCTGCAAAAAAATATACTTTTTTCTTTCAATTTGTTTAGTTAAAATTCTTATTTTATGTGGTTGGGTTGTTTGGTATTTTAAACTCTGTGTTTGTGTTTGATAAATATTTTGGTACAATGCGCTACCAGTAACAGAAATTTGATTTTATTTCACATAAAAACATCTCTATCCAAAATAAAGAAAATAAGACTTGGAATATCTTCAATTCTTCAGTTTATTGGCGTCAGATAAACAACGAAATTACTAACAATCAGTAATAATTAAAAATAGCCAAAATGTTTTCAAAATTTCTTTTGACTGTGATTAACACAATTTTAAACCTCGATTAACATAGCATAGATTAACTCTTTAATTTAAAAAAATTGATAGGAAGAAAATTTTTAAAGCTATTGCGGACCACACTGTAATATTATTGTGTAGTTTTGCAAAATATATATGGAGCAGCAATGACTCCACTGATGTTAGTGAATTTTTAAACATGCACATATTCGCGTTTTTTAAACACTGTACGCATTACATAATATAATCAAAAGTGTAACTGTACAATGGATATGATACGGTAAATATGTCATAGCTGTTGAGTATTTTTTCTCCGTAGTAAATATTTGTACATGAA